>NC_053489.1:214161512-214461512 GCF_905171775.1 Rana temporaria | reverse complement strand
CCCAGGACCGGCGCTGACACCGTGCCGGTCCTGAGGAGCTGCGGGCAGGAGTTTTTAGGTGAGGCCGTGGCTTTGGCCTAGTTCGCAGTATCCAAAGACACAGCCTCGCCTAAAAACTCCTGCCCACAGCTCCCCAGGACCGGCGCTGACACCGTGCCGGTCCTGAGGAGCTGCAGGCAGGAGTTTTTAGGTGAGGCCGTGGCTTCGGCCTAGTCTGCAGTATCCAAAGACACGGCCTTGCCTAAAAACTCATGCCCGCAGCTCCCCAGGACCGGCGCTGACACCGTGCCAGTCCTGAGGAGCTGCGGGCAGGAGTTTTTAGGTGAGGCCCTGGCTTCGGCCTAGTCCGCAGTATCCAAAGACACAGCCTCGCCTAAAAACTCCTGCCCACAGCTCTTCAGGACCGGTGCGGTGTCCATCAAAAAAAGAAACTTGATTGAAATTTGTAAATCACGTTTTTATATGAAAAAATCGCAGATTTCTTTAGGGGAAAGAATCGCCCAGCTCTACCTCCTACGCAAGATTAGGCTTAACCCTAATATTTCAAAAGTACATAGGTTTAATGCATAAAACAACTGCAACCTTTGTTGACGACATCTTGTTCTTTGTGACTAGGCAACTTCAAAATAAACCTTTCTAAATCAAAAATCCTCCCAGTCCACATTGATCATGGTCATCCAAAATTATTTACCGTCATGGGAGGATGACCTTCATGTGGTTGGGCAGGATACAGATTGTTAAAATGAATATTTTGCCTAAGATTATTTTATTCCTCCAAATGCTCCCATAGCACTGCTGAGTTCTTTTTTCAGACAGGTTAGGTCTCTAAAGCCTCGTACACAGGCTCGGTTTTCTCGGTAAGAACCAGCAAGAAAACTGGCAGAGCTCTCTTGCCGAGTAAACCGAGCGCGTGTACGAGGCTTTCAGGTTTCTCGTCTGGAAATCTGGCTAGAATCTCGACGAGAAAAATAGAGATCCTGCTCTCTATTTTCTCGTCAAGATTCGTGTCGGCCTGTTTCCCAACGAGAAACCAGTGTATACTTACCTGTTGCAGTGGAAACCTGTGCATGCTCGAAATGACTTTGACACTTGCGCGGTAGCTTCCGCAGCATAGGTAGGGTGAAGCAAGATGGCGGCGACGGTGTCGAATGTGACGAGCGCATGCTCGTCGTACGCAATGACGTCACCGCGTTCTTGCCTTTCAAGAGAACCATGGTTCTTTTGAAAGGTCTGTGTGTACACTTGGGTGGCAAGAGATTCTTGCCAAGAATCTCGTCTGGAAGAACAACATTTTTTTCCTGAAGAGATTCTTGCCCGTGTGAACGAGGCCTCAGACTTACAACTTTATTACAGAGCAATAACGTGATGATGCACGGTAATAATTAGAATCTGGCCACCAACTTAAAAGTCTAACAAAGTATAACGAAAGGCAAAACTTTTTTTGTTCTGGATAGAGTGGAGAGCAGTTAGAACATCTGTCAGTTTTTATGGCTGTCTAGGCCCCTGTTAGGGTGAATCACCCTTTAAATTAGTCCCAATTTCCATTGGGACAAGCGAAAGCAAAAGGAAATTCGAAATTTTGGGTTGTTCCCAGAACAGTAAAAGTAGGGATATTTTCCAGTGGGGACTTGGGAAGTTCTGGTGACCCTAGTGACAACCAGGGATTCCCTCATTTTACAGGGATTTTCTTTTACTTCCTATTTTGACTATGTGACAGGAAGCGAAAGGAATTTTGCCCAATATGACACAGATGGCAAAAATAAACCTTACAGGGGTTATAGCCTCCCTTACTCTATCCAAAATGCAAAAAATCTATCCTAAAAAACCTTGGCTGGGCATAATCTGGTCTGCACTCTGTGGCTTGCACCTAGTCATACAGTCATACAGGCTTGTCTGCTTACACCTTTCTACTCACTTTGTCAACAAGATTGGTATGCACTCACACCTGCTAATTTTCCTCCACCTTTAGGGGGCTTCTGCTGGATTCGAACCTGGAAAGTTATAAGGCTTTTTGGAAAATAGGGGTCAGATAATCATTTCAGGTGTGGTAAATTTATTGTCAACGGTAAGGCCACTAACCCTTCTTAGGGAGGAGTGGGGGGTCATTCCCTATGTACACCTGGGGATATACCCAATTACAAAACACTTTTCACAATCTCAGAGGTCAGTGTAGAGACACAGGGGGAGATTTACTAAAACCGCAGTACTCAATCTGGTGCAGCTGTCCATGGTACCCAATCAGCTTGTTCAATTAAGCCTCGTACACACGGCCGGTTTTCCTGCTAGGTAAACTGCGGGGAGAGCTTTGTATGCTTCCTTTGCAGTTTTACCGACAGGAAAACTGCCAGGAATCCCAGCGGGAAAAAAGAGAAAGTGCTCTCTATTTCCCCGGCGGTTTTAAATTCGTCAGTTTTCCAATGGGGAAACGCTACAAGGGAGCATACACACGGCTGGGATTCCTGGCCAAAGCTCCCCCCGCAGTTTTCCCGACGGGAAACACAGCCGTGTGTACACAGGGAAACTTACTGAGCAGGTTCTCGGGTTTCCCGTCGGGATTCCCGACGGACTTTATACCGCCGGGAATGCCGGTCGTGTGTACAGGCCTTAAGGCTTTGACAAAAAAAAATGGAAGCTGATTGGTTTCTGTGCAGAGCTGCACCAGATTTTGCACACTCCAGTTTTAGTAATTCTCCCCCACAGAATCAACAACTGAGCTTGGGTGCCTTAGGTGCCTACAGTTTAGTGTAGGATTTGATAGTCTAGCCCCTGTCACTCGTATACAAAACGTTGTTCGTCCTGGAGTCTAAAAGTAGTCCCTATTTCTTGAGAGAAAGGTTGAGGGACCTAGGAGTCACACTTTTATAGGATCAAATATGAAGTTCTTCTGGGCAAAGGTCCAGACAGTTATGTCTCAAAACCTAGGTCTTATGGTCACAAATGACCCATTGCACATGCTCTTTCATGCGACTCCCATGTCATTTAAGAGATGTAAGCAGACTTTAAACCCCCTATCTCCTTAATGCCACAAACTGCCTCACACCCTGTAGGTGGAAAACTACCCAGGCCCCCTTTCATAAGGATTGGCCTAGAGTGCTTAGTGAAATCATGGAAAATGAAATGTGGACATTTGATTTGGACAGGATGGATACAAGTCCTGACTACGTAGGCATATAAAGATCTCAATGGCTGAAGAAGAAGCATTGTATTCCCCTATAAGCATTTCAATGTTCTTGTTAGGCTTCTTTCACACTATGGATTGTATGTCCGTTTTATAATATCCGTATTACACCTATTAACGGACGTTTATTAACGGATTTAATAACGGATACATACGGATAAATATTTTACCATTCTTCCTTTATTGAAAACGGATAATGTTTATCCGTATATATCCGTATACATCCGTTATATCATTCCTTTCTAACGTCCGTTAATAAAAAACATTTCACCCTTTCTTGAAGTCCAGCTCCAGAAGTCGCATGGATATTCAGGGGAACCCCGCCGTCAATTTAAAACAAAAGTGACGTGCGGTTCCCGGTAAATATCCATAACCAGACCCTTCAGGTCTGGTATGGATATTCAGGGGAACCCCGCCGTCAATTTAAAACAAAAGTGACGTGCGGTTCCCGGTAAATATCCATAACCAGACCCTTCGGGTCTGGTATGGATATTCAGGGGAACCCCGCCGTCAATTTAAAACAAAAATGACGTGCGGTTCCCCCTAAATATCCATAACCGGACCCATTATCCGAGCACGTTGACCTGGCCGGCCGCAGAAAAGAGGGGGGGACAGAGTGCGGCCCCCCCTCTCTCCTGAACCGCACCAGGCCACATGCCCTCAACATGGGGAGGATGTCCCCATGTTGATGGGGACAAGGGTCTCATCCCCACAACCCTTGCCCGGTGGTTGTGGGGGTATGCGGGCGGGAGGTTTATCAGAATCTGGAAGACCCCTTTAACAAAGGGGACCCCCAGATCCTGACCCCCCCCCTGTGTGAAATGGTAATGGGGTACACTGTACCTCTACCATTTCACGAAGGAAGTAAAAAGTATTGTAAAAAAAACACACTGACACAAAAGAATAAAGTCCTTTATTAAAAAAAAAAAAAAAAAAACTCCAGCGCTGAAAAATCCACTCGTTCCCGGCTTCCAGCGTTGTCCTGATCCTGCGACGGGTGCGGGTGATCTCCCGCGATGAGAAGATCTTTCCTCTTCATGGTCTTCCCCAGTGATGTAGCAGAGGTACGTCAGAGGGGGCAGGGTCACGTGACGGGTGGCTCTGCCTCCTCTATATAAGAAATGTCACCGCTTCAGCCGCTCATTCGCTGGGCTGTGCCCAGCGGTGAGAGGAGGTCCGGGATGCTGCTGCGCCGGATGGATGGATCTTCACATCGCCGGAGCGGAGATCACCCGACGCTGGATCTTCTCATCGCGGGAGATCACCCGCACCCGTCGCAGGATCAGGACAACGCTGGAAGCCGGGAACGAGTGGATTTTTCAGCGCTGGAGTTTTTTTTTTTTTTTTTTAATAAAGGACTTTATTCTTTTGTGTCAGTGTGTTTTTTTACAATACTTTTTACTTCCTTCGTGAAATGGTAGAGGTACAGTGTACCCCATTACCATTTCACACAGGGGGGGGTCAGGATCTGGGGGTCCCCTTTGTTAAAGGGGTCTTCCAGATTCTGATAAACCTCCCGCCCGCATACCCCCACAACCACCGGGCAAGGGTTGTGGGGATGAGACCCTTGTCCCCATCAACATGGGGACATCCTCCCCATGTTGAGGGCATGTGGCCTGGTGCGGTTCAGGAGAGAGGGGGGGCCGCACTCTGTCCCCCCCTCTTTTCTGCGGCCGGCCAGGTCAACGTGCTCGGATAATGGGTCTGGTTATGGATATTTAGGGGGAACCGCACGTCATTTTTGTTTTAAATTGACGGCGGGGTTCCCCTGAATATCCATACCAGACCTGAAGGGTCTGGTTATGGATATTTACCGGGAACCGCACGTCATTTTTGTTTTAAATTGACGGCGGGGTTCCCCTGAATATCCATACCAGACCTGAAGGGTCTGGTTATGGATATTTACCGGGAACCGCGCGTCACTTTTGTTTTAAATTGACGGCGGGGTTCCCCTGAATATCCATACCAGACCTGAAGGGTCTGGTTATGGATATTTACCGGGAACCGCACGTCATTTTTGTTTTAAATTGACGGCGGGGTTCCCCTGAATATCCATACCAGACCTGAAGGGTCTGGTTATGGATATTTAGGGGGAACCGCACGTCATTTTTGTTTTAAATTGACAGCGGGGTTCCCCTGAATATCCATGCTCAGTAAAATTAACGTCCGTTAACATAACGGACATTTACGGAGACATTTACTAACGTCCATGTGCCATAGACTTCAATGTTAAAATATAACGGACGTTAATATATCCGTTACTTGCAACGGACAAATAATTTACAAAAAATAGTGCAAGACCCGTCACATATTCCGTTATAACTAACGTCCGTATGTTATAACGGACTATTACGGATCTTTACGGAACATAAAAAAATCCCATAGACTTTAATGATATTTTATAAAGGACGTATAACTTCCGTTTTTTAACATTATCTGACGGATTTTAAAACGGATTATTAAAACGGATTTATTTTGTAGTGTGAAAAGGGCCTTAGATGTGGCGGATCCTGGTAGGGCGGTTCTGATTTAGTGGTGTCATGTTTGCCTCCCTACTACTCCCCCCCCCCCCCCATGATTTTATTATTTTATTTAATTTTCTGGATACTCAAGGCTGAGGCCTCGTACACACGACCAATTTTCTCGGCAAAAACCAGCAAGAAACTTGCTGGGAGATATTTTTTTGCAGAGGAAACCGGTCGTGTGTACATTTTCGTCGAGGAAACTGTCGAGAAACTCGACGAGCCAAAAAGAGAGCATGTTCTCTATTTCCTTGATGGAAATGGAGAAAATTGGCTTGTCGAGTTTCTCGACAGCCTAACAAGGAACTCAACGAGCAAAACGATGTGTTTCGCCCGTCGAGTCGCAGAGACATTTGCCCAGTTGGATACAGGGGCCAAATTGGACTTCCCTTTGAGGCACTTTGTGATGTTTTTTTGTAATCAGGGAGGGCTCTGTTTGCTCTGCATTTATAATTGGGCTACGATATGCAAGTCTCTCTATTTCTCTGCATACCTTTGGATAAGATAAAGAATATACATATAAAATTTATTTTGAACTTTTGATAGGGAGATTTTACACGCCAGCTGCAAGTCACGCCATCTCCTCTGGTTTGGGATCAGCGATAGAAGCCTCCTGAGCCCTCTTTGTCTCATGCAGTGGGGATTTTTCGCACTTGTGAAACTTGAGTTTCTCTTAAGATTATTTATCTCCTTCATTCAAATGCTCTTAAAATGTACCTTTTCGCACTACAGTATATAAGAGGTTGAGTGTCTGTATATGGCTAAAACCTCCCTTATTTGAGGAATAATGCTTTCTTGTTGAGAAAATTGTTCTAGCCAAATTGGGTTCATTTTCCAGGTGTAAAGTTTAAGTTTAATGGCGAGTTGATCTGAGAGGACCCTGGGGGCATGAAGTGATGCAGTGATTAGTGGGGGCATATATTAATTATCCAAAGCCAAACCTAGAGATGGATAGATGGGTATTGGAGTAACAGGAATGTTGGAGAAATGTAGGTTATTGCAGCCTCCATATATCAGTAAGGCCTCGTACACACGACCGAGTTTCTCGGCAAAAACCAGCAAGAAACTTGCTGTTTTTTTTTTTTGCCGAGGAAACCGGTCGTGTGTACACTTTTCGACAAGGAAACTGTCGAGGATCTCGTCGAGCCAAAAAGAGAGCATGTCTTCTTTTTCCTCGACGGCAATGGAGAAATTTGGCTCGCCGAGATCCTCGACAGCCTAACAAGGAACTCGAGGAGCAAAACGATGTGTTTTGCCCGTCGAGTTTCTCGGTCGCGTGTACGAGGCTTTAGGCCTCTTTTTCGGAGATATCTTGCAAAAGATGTTCCTGCTGTGGGGGTAAGGGTTTGTGAAAATGTTATTTATTCACGGTAGTTTTCAGGTAATTATTAAAATCAGGAGGGTCGTGTGGCCAGCTGTAAATTGCATGAGATGTTTAACGACTTTGTATGGTGGGCGATGGGGGATGTACAGTATATAATAACAAGTTTACATCTTGCATTGTACTATAAGATTACAAATTTACCATATATATGACTATTTTAGAATGACTGCAAGGAAAAGCCGCACTTGAGAAGATTAATATGATACTGTGTTTTGAATTTGTCTCTCCTCAAGAGGGAGAAAGTTTCCTTGGTTAAATGAATTGAGAATACCGCTTGTCTCCTAATTGGGGCATTCAACCCCATTACATTCCAAGAGTTGATTTTATTGTGTTTGGCCGTAAACGAGCCAGAAGAAATCAACACTGTCTAGGGGTCTGCTGGAGAATTCAGATCAAATAGTGGGTCAAGTCTCCATGGTCCACTGCCAAGGCCTGGAGGAACAGAACAGTTCAGATGAGTCTCAGTAAGGCCTGGAGAGTCTTTCAAATCCAATAGTTGGATTATTTCTGTACGTGAGTGAGAAAAAGGCCAGGTAGACTAATAATCTAGGATGGTATTAACTGTATACTCTGAAGTGCAGAAAATAGAAACAGGCAAACTGATTCCCAAGAAAACAAAACAAACAAGCATAACCAGTTCTGCGAGGGAAAACACAACAGGGTCATTTAGATTCTAGAGTTTTGGTTGCCCTTGTGTGCCCTTTGGGGTACGTCGTTCCAAAAGCAGAACATTTGGTAGGAGCAGTTGACATTTTTTGGGCATAGTCCAGGCCTGCAAGGATTCTAAGGCTTGTATGAATGCATCATTTGTAAGAAATTAGGAAAAAGTCTTATTACTTAAAGGGGTTGTAAAGGTTCAAATATAAAAAACAAAACATGTTATACTTACCTCCACAGTGCAGCTCGTTTTGCACAGAGTGGCCCCGATCCTGGTCTTCTGGGGTCCCTCGGCGGCTGTCTCTGCTCCTCCCCGCATCAGCTAACACCCTTCATGGGAAGCTCTCTCCCAAGGGGGTTAGCTTGCGGGCGAGCTCCCGTGATACAGCCGGCAGGCTGTAGCTGCCAACTGTATCACTGCGTCATTGGTTTGATTGACAGCAAAAGTAGGCAATGGCTGCGCTGCTATCAATCATCCAATGAATGAGCCGAGAACAGCCGAAAAGCCCGGTCGAGAAGCCAGCGCGTTCACGACGCGGGACTTTCGAGGGCTCATGTAAATAAACAGGGGGCTGGGGGGCAAACATCAGATGTTTTTTCACCTTATTGCATAGAATGCATTAGGGTGAAAAAACATGAACGTTTACAACCCCTTTAATGTTATGTTTCAGGTGGCATTGGTTAAAGGGGTTGTAAAGGTTATTTTTTTATTTTCTAAATAGGTTCCTTTAAGATAGTGCCATGCTGGTCCACGTACTGTTTCCTTTGATTTCCCTTCTAAATGTTTTTTTTCTTTGTCTGAATTTCTCACTTCCTGTTTCTCCTCAGTAAGCTTGCCCCCATCATCCGAGCCGTTCTGGCTGGGGATTAGTCACTTTGCTCGCCCCCTCCTTTGGGACTACATCCCTATGGGGAGAAGCTGTGAAAAACATTCAGAAATTCAGACAAAGAAAAAAAAAACATATAAAAGGGGAATCGAAGGAAAAGGTAAGGGACCTTTTTATAAAATAAAAAACAAACATTTACAACCCCTTTAACCACTTGCTTACTGGGCACATATACCCCCCTCCTGCCCAGGTGAAATTTCAGCTTTCGGCACTGCATCGCTTTAACTAACAATTGCGCGGTCGTGCGACGTGGCTCCCAAACAAAATTGACGTCCTTTTTTCCCCACAAGTAGAGCTTTCTTTTGGTGGTATTTGATCGCCTGTGCGGTTTTTATTTTTTGCGCTATAAACAAAAAAGTGAGACAATTTTGAAAAAAATACAATATTTTTTACTTCTTGCTATAATAAATATCCCAATTTAAAAAAAATAACATTTTTTTTTCTCAGTTTAGGCCGATACGTATTCTTCTACATATTTTTGGTAAAAAAAAAAAAAAAAAAAAATCGCAATAAGCGACTGGTTTGCGCAAAAGTTATAGCGCTTACAAAATAGGGGACAGAATTATTATTTTTTAATTATTTTTTTTACTAGAAATGGCGGCGATCTGTGATTTTTAATGGACTGCGACGTTATGGCGGACACATCGGACACGATCAGTGCTATAAATATGCACTAATTACAGTATAAATATGACTGGCATTGAAGGGGTTAACACTAGGGGGTGAGGAAGGGGTTAAATGTATCCCTGCTTAGTGTTCTAACTGTAGGTGGAGGGGGGGTGACTGGGGGGGTGACCGATCTGTGTCTCTATGTACAAGAGACACAGATCCGTCTCCTCTCCAGAGACAGCACCGCTGTCTCTGTGTAAAACGGCAATGAGAGATGATCTCATATGTTTACATATGAGATCCTCTCTCATTGGCCGCACAGATCGCCTCGCGAACGGCCACTCTGATTGGCCGTTCGCGGCGATCTGTAATTGGCTGTGTCCGAGGGACACGGCCAACACAGATTTTCCCCGCAGCGCGCTCTGGAGCGCGCGCAGGGGCCGCCCTAAGGGGCGGACGTCAATTGACGGCAGTTTGGATATTGGGATCCGCACTGTAGCCGTCAATTGACGGCAGGCGGATCCCAAGTGGTTAAGATCTAGCTACGAATAAGCTGCCCCCAGTGATTTAAAAAACACAAAGCGAGTGCCACTGTGCCACCACATCTCAGCAGAAAGTCAGGGAATAGCGAGATTTTACATCCATTTATCTCCAATATTCTATAAAAGGTCTTGGTAGACTTCCTGGTGAGAATGGTCTGGCCAGAAATCTGTGGCCCTCTCCACCACTAACTGTCCTTGTCACACATGTCCATCAACAATTTCTCAATATAGCAGATCAGATTTTTTCCCTCCATGTGCTCATCGGGCCTATAATTTATACATTATGTTTTGCAATTTTTTTTTACCGTTTCTTCTAACCTTTGATCATAGGTGGCGAGTTTGTAGATCCCGCTTAGCTGTGTGACCACATCCTCGGTGACCCTCACTCAACCTTCCAGTGCTAAGGTGCGTTCCCTTATCTTTTGCATGTCTTGTCTCACAAGGGCAATATCCTCTTTAATACCCTAAGCTGATCTGTAAGAACTCTCAGTAAGGTGTTTCTTGAGTGCACATCTCTAAGGGTGGGCTCAGCGTCCCTTGTAATGTCTGTAGGTGGCTAAGCAGCACCAGGTATGACCTGGGCTGTTTCTCCAATGTAACAAGTCGAGCAGTCCTATCAGTAGTGGTGACATGTCCTCAAGATTTTAGTTCCCCTCAGGTGTTGTGTCTGGTCTGTAGAAGAGTTTTGGATTCACTTTTTTTTATATGTAAACTGTTCCAGCTTAATTGCCACTTCCTTGTTCCTCTCTTTAACGGGTCTTTTTGGGAGCGGCCTGACACCATCATGGATAGGATGGACCACCGTGGCCTGCTCCTCCTTTTTGCAAAACACTATGCTATAGTCATAAGCAGTGGCGGCTGGTGCACAAAATTTTTGGGTGGCGCAAACAAATTGAAAAAAAACAAAACAAAAACACATCAATTGCAGCCCCACTGTGCCATCCAACGCAGCCATTGTGCCATCCAACGCAGCCATTGTGCCATCCAACGCAGCCATTGTGCCATCCAACGCAGCCATTGTGCCATCCAACGCAGCCACTGTGCCATCAAATACCGCCACTGTGCTCATCAATTGCAGCCACTGTGCTCATCAATTGCAGCCACTGTGCTCATCAATTGCAGCCAATTAGGTAGATTCACATAGATTGGTTTAAACTTGCGGCGGTGTAGCTTAGCGTGTTTAGGCTACGCCGCCGTAAGTTAGCTAGGCAAGTACTTGATTCTCAAAGTACTTGCCTGCTAAGTTACGGCGGCGTAGCCAAAAGCGTGTGGGCGTAAGGGCGCCTAATTCAAATGTGTGTAAGGGGGCGTGTTTTATGTTAATAGGGCTTGACCTTACGTTTTTGACGTTTTTTTCTTAACTGCGCATGCGCCGGGCGCCTACATTTCCCAGTGTGCATTGCGGCTAAGTACGCCGCACGGGCCTATTGATTTCGACGTAAATCCCTATTCACGGACGACTTACGCAAACGGCGTAAAATTTTTTAATTTCGTCGCGGGAACGGCGGCCATACTTAACATTGGCTAGGCCAACTAGGGCCTAGCTTTAACTTTACGTGGCCTATCTCTTACGTAAACGGCGTAAATGTACTGCGGCGGCCAGGCTTACGTTCGTGAATCGGCGTATCTACTAATTTACATATTCTACGCCGACCGCAATGGAAGCGCCACCTAGCGGCCAGCCTCAAAATTGCAACCTAAGATAGGACGGCGCTCTGTTTGAGCATACACTTAAACATAAGTCGGCGTAGATTCTGAGTTAGGTCGGCTTATCTACTGATAAGCCGGCCTAACTCTTTGTGAATCTACCTATTTGTGCCCATCCAATGCTGCCACTGTGCCATCCAATGCTGCCACTGTGCCATCCAATGCTGCCACTGTGCCATCCAATGCTCCCACTGTGCCATCCAATGCTCCCACTGTGCCATCCAATGCTCCCACTGTGCCATCCAATGCTCCCACTGTGCCATCCAATGCTCCCACTATGCCATCCAACGCTACCACTGTGATCCCCCCAAATTCCTTTGGCTTTGCTAACATTGAGCTGAGTGAGAAGGAACGCACAGCGGTGTGCCCGCTTCTCACTTTTTTGGATGCCTATTCTCACTTTTTTGGACGCCTTCTAACTTTTTTGGATGCCTATTAGAGCAAAAGGCTCTAATCTGGTGCTTCCAGAAAACACCGCCACCGCTGTAATTCAGGTGCCGGTGACCAAAAAGGGGCCAGATACCTGAATAGGGGGTGTCAGCACCAACCATAGATAGAGTCATGCAATGCATGACTTTATCTATGGTAATTAGAGAGCGACAGCAGAGGGGGGGCGCTCCTGTGCCCTTAAGGACGCCACTGGTCATAAGGTCAAAAATGTTTCTTAATTTATGCAATCCACAAACAGCAAGATTCTGGAGAAATCCATGCAAGCAGGGTGGGTGGTTCTGGATTCTAAAACAATACTTTCTTACTAGTTACCTAATGTAGCACACATCAATTTCTGATCTAATGTGTTCCCTGTATGGTGCTCACACCTAATGGCTTCATTTGGACAGCAGTGTATCTTCAATAACCTGTCATATCCACTCTTGCAGTCATTTGTTACTTTAATAATTATTGATTGGGGGTTAGCAGGTATTCTACATTATTGTGAAATCTGCAAATGCAATGATAATTACAAAAACATGAAATATTTTTTATTACCAATTACAATAATAATTAGACTGTTCAGCAGCAAAAGAAATCTGCATGCTGTTGAAGGGTACCAGTTGTATACAAGGCAGGCAGCTGGCAAAATCAACATTCTACTCAGTGAGACAGGAACTGATAACCGTGCTGGGGCATATGGTGAAAAAATGCCATATGGTAGAGTGGTATCATTAGATACTAGTGAATTGATCGGCTTAAATCCGTATTAAACCCAAAAGCAAACATTTATAATATTGCAGCTTACCAATTCTTAGATGTGGTGGTTGCATTTGTTTTTCTTTTTGCGGGTTTCTTTCTTATATTTTCATCTGGTGATCCAGCCAGTAAGTCTGTTGTTTTTAAAAAGAACAAGCACTCTAGCAGAACGTATCAGCTTACAAGGATGTGGCAAACCATTCAACACTGACAGTGACTAAGAAACTTGTCTGCTGGAAGCCTGTCTGTCAGACATGTCCGATGGTTAGTACGACTCATCGGACATGTCCGCTGGCCCGAAATCCCACGCATGCGTCGAAGGGATTCGACGCATGCGTGGAAGCATTGAACTTCCTGGTGCGCGCACGTCGCGGCGTCATCATTGCCGACACGTCACCGCGTATTCTGTCCGCGGGGAATGTGGTCTGATGGTGTGTACACACATCAGACCAAATGATCCCAGCGGACATGTCCGATGAAAACGGTCCGCGGACCGTTTTCATCGGACATGTTGGGTGGTGTGTACGAGGCCTAAGACTGACAATATTGCTGTTTGCTGTGCCTCCATGTTCATTCATACAGAGTAGGGCACTCTAATACAGGAGGTGTGTTATTGGGCAGATAACCAGGTGAAAACCGAGGGAAAAAAAGCCTAAAGAAATACAACTGATGCAGCCACCACATCTAATGATTGGTAAACTGCAATAAATTACATTTTTTGGTTTGGGGTTTAAAACCGCTTTCATTTTGATTTTAGTCTACAAATTGTGGTGATGGATGCAATGAGATTAAAGAGGAACTGCAGTCTGCTGACATCATTTGTAATAAAAACCCTCCAACCACTTTTGCATATTATTTTATATATAATGTGATTCTGTACATGCTAAATATGCTGCAGAAATCTCCCTCCACTGAGTCTGGCTGCATTCCATGTTTCTTTTATTTTTTTAAATCTCTATATTGTTCTTTTTGTTTCCTTTAACTCTACAAAACGAACACAAATACAATACACAGTACACAGTACAAAACACAATACACGTTGGTCAAAGATTATATTCATCGTTGAGATCCTTATTTGATCACAATACCTCTTTCCCATCTGATAAGAACATAATAGTAACATAATAAAAAAAAATCTAAAACATAACATCAACCCTTTCAGTCACTGCAATATCAGCCTTATTGTGTATATCTTTAGCAAATCGTATAATAAATATAACTGTGGAAAGCTGAAGCTGCTGCCTGTTCACTTGCTGGATTTACAAAGACACACAGAGGCACACCTCCAGCTCTGCAGCTCTCATTGGCTCTCTTATGACTAACATGGAGTCATAATCGTGGAGCCTATTGTCATTACTACTTTATGAAACAGGTTTGGAGTTGTATATACTGTATATTTCTATTTTATTTAGGCTTAGTTCACATTGGGAACTGACTTGTGAGACCCCAAGTCGCGTGATGTGAAATCCCATTTTAGTCAATGAGAGCGGTCTTAATAAGCACTACTGAAGTCTCCCGACTTTAGAAAAGGTTCCTGTACTACTTCAAGACGACTTCTATCCGACTTGTGCCCTTAGACTTTAATGGAAGCCTCCAAGTTGGATCCTCCTCTATATTGATGTGACATTACAGAAAGATTACCCAGGAAGTGCCTGAAAGTTGCTTCAAAGTCACATAAAGTAGTACTCAAATCGGCAGGAAGTTGCCTGGCAAAGCCGCACCATAGGGCCTAGTACACAAGAGAGGATCGATCCGCGGAAACGGTCCGGGGGTCCGTTTCCGCGGATAAATCCTCTGGCGGATTTTGATCTCATTGTTGTACTAACCATGAGATCAAAATCCCAGCGGTATTCCCTCCGCGGTGACGTGTCGCGCCGTTTTCGCGATGATGCGGGGGATGGATTCGGACGGATTGATCCGGTGAGTCTGTACAGACCAGCGGATCAATCCGTTGGACTGGATTCCAGCGGATCGATTTCTTAGCATGTTAAGAAATTTTGATCCGCTGGAAATCCATCGGGCCGGAAAAAATCCGCGGATAAATATCCGCTGGATTGTACACACCAGGGGATCTATCCGCTGAAACCGGTCCGCGGATAAATTCCAGCGGATGGATCCTCTCGTGTGTACGGGGCCTAAGTCTTGCGACTTTCAGGTCGCTGCAAAGTGAACCAAGCCTAAATACCAGGCAGGTGACATTTTCATTTCCTGGTTAATAAAGTCTCCAGTATGTCTAAACAAGTACCAAATCTAGTTACTATGTAATGCACAAACCTAAAATATCCCTGATGGATGTCTTTTATTTTTTTGTAACTTTTTCTCTCAAATATTTTGTCGTAACTTTTATTATTATTATTATTATTATTATTATAATACAGGATTTATATAGCGCCAACAGTTTGTGAAGCGCTTTACAACATGGAGGCAGACTGTGGTGGTTGAGCTGATGGAGAAAGTAAAAATACAGTTGTTAGGTGTGGGTAGGATAGGCTTCTCTGATAAGGAGGGTTTTCAGGGATCGTCTATTAAGCTAACAGAGTAAGAGATAATCGGACAGATTGGGGAAAGGAGTTTCATAGGATGGGAGAGGCTCTGGAAAAGTCCTGGAGGCGAGCATGGAAGGAGGTGACACAGGAGCTAGAGAGCAGGAGGTCTTGGGAAGAACGAAGAGAACGATTAGGTTGGTATTTAGAGACTAGGCTAGTGATGTACCTGGGGGCAGAGTTGTGGATGGCTTTGTAAGTAGTTGTTAGTAATTTGAATTGAATTTGTTGGGTGAGCGGAAGCCAGTGGAGGGATTGACAGGGAGGAGTAGAAGATACTGAGTGATTGGTAAGGTGGATGAGTCTGGCAGCATTCATGATGGACTGAAAGGGGGGATAGACTATGTAGGTAAGCCAATGAGTAGGGAGTTGCAGTAGTTGAAGGAAGAGATGACCAAGGAGTGAATTAAGAGCTTTGTTGTGTCATTTGTTAGAAAGGGACATATTTTTTATCACTTTAATTAGTTATAGTAACCCTTTGAGTATTTGGTCGCAAAGTAAATCAGCTGCTTAACACTGGTCTCCTGCATTTCCAACTTACATGAGGACAAAACTTTTTTTTTTTTAAAACCTCATTTAGACTCAGACATTATCTAATTTCTCCTTCCCCCATGCTTACTCATACCACTGAAAATATGTTGCCAAGAAGATATTTTGAAGATGGTGAAACCCGATGAACAGAAATACTTCAGTGACGCGAGTTGTTCCGATAATATCCTGACGCTGCATATTGACTGGTCTAGCTCTTATTTCTTTGATAGGTTGCTGATGTCACAACAGTGACGGTGGACATTGTCACAGTGGTCTGTGCTGCTCTTTAAATACTCTGGGGCAGATCCACAAAGGAAGTACGCCGGCGTATCTACTGATACGCCGGCGTACTTTCAAATTTCCCGCGTCGTATCTTTGTTTTGAATCCTCAAAACAAGATATGACGGCATCTGGGTTAGATCCGACAGGCGTACGTCTTCGTACGCCTTCGGATCGTAGATGCAATTCTTCAGCGTCCGCTGGGTGGTGTTCCCGTCGTAATCCGCGTCGAGTATGCAAATTAGCTATTTCCGACAATCCACGAACGTACGAGCGGCCGTCGCATTCTTTTACGTCGTTTCCGTTCGGCTTTTTTCGGCGTATAGTTAAAGCTGCTATTTGGTGGCGTACGCAATGTTAAGTATGGCCGTCGTTTCCACGTCGAATTTGAAAATATATTTTTTTGTTTGCGTAAGTCGTCCGTGAATGGGGCTGGACGTAATTTACGTCCACGTCAAAACAATGACGTCCTTGCGACGTCATTTAGCGCAATGCACGGCGGGAAATTTAGGGACGGCGCATGCGCAGTTCGTTCGGCGCGGGGACGCGCTTCATTTAAATGAAACGCGCCCCCGATTTGAATTACCCGCCGTTACGCCGCGAGAGATACACTACGCCGCCGTAACTTACGGCGCAAATTCTTTCTGGATTCAAAGCTTTGAAAAGTAAGTTACAGCGGCGTAGCGTATCTCACATACGCTGCGCCCATGCAATTGTACGTGAATCTGCCCCTCTACCTATAGTTATCTTGACTCTTGGTCATGGGTGTCTGTATTACTTCAGTTTCCACCAGACACTGAGAGCCAACAAGGACTGGCTAAAATATGCAACTGCCAAGAAATAGCAACTTTAAAGTGGAACTGCTTGCTGTATATTGCCAAATACAATTTAATGCATACATGTAAACCCATGAACAAAAAAAATATTTGTTATGCTGTTCCACAAGTCTTGTGAGTCACACTTCTCTATGTCACACTATACAACCAGGCAAATGTCACTTCAATTTCTTGATTGACCACTTGAGCTCTGGAAGATTTTACCCTCTTCATGACCAGGCCATTTTTTTGCTGTATGGTATGGCGGCGGGCTCCTGCTGCACTGTCCTAGGAGGATGTGTACAGCATGGCCAAGAGTCTGGGCTCTGAGCTGCAGAGCCTCACAGGGCAGTACAGCCGGGAGTCCGTATCCAGGGTGGTCCCACAAGTGTTTCGGGTGCTGAAGCTGCTGGAGAGTTTCACGCCCACCGGGAAAGAGCGGAGCTGTACAGAGGAGGATCTCCTGATCAGACCCGTGCAGAGTATGGGCAGAGAGGAGCGACAGTCCCCAGTGTGTATACTGAGCCTGACCTGTACGATCCCAGGGGGACTACAAGTCCCAGAGACCGCATCGTGCATCCACAGGCACTGCATGACCTCTCTAGATATGGCGCTGCAGTAGGCAGGCATGCAGTACAATGTGTGGAGTTGACAGCTGTGTGACCTACTGACCCATGGGGAGGGTGTATGGGTGACCCGACCCCAACCAACTTTTTGCTGTGGGTGCATTGTTTGACACCCCCCCCAGAATATACCACCAGCCGCCACTAATTCTGCTAAATGTTTTGAATAAAAACCCTAATAAATGTATTATGATTGGTTTATTTGAAAGTTATAGTGCCTACAAATTATGGTGTATATATACAGGGATTTTTTGTTTTTATTGTTTTTATACTACTAATTGTGGCGTTCGGTGATATATAACGGGACTGCGACGTTCAATCTGACGCTGGGGGGAACTGACTATTTGCCACTGACATCTCCAGTGACACTAATACAGTGATCAGTGATAATACTATACACTGTCACTGTACTAATGACACCATCTGGGAAGGGGTTAACATCTAGTGCAAAAAAAAGGGGTTAAATGTGTGCCTATGTTTAATATGGGTAAAGTGCTGATTTTTAACAAAAAATCTTTGCAGGGATAAGAAACTGTGAGATCGCTGCCTCTGTACAGAGCTCTGTGTTGTTTACCAACACAGAGCTCTGCGCTGTGATTGCACACAGCTGATCAGCAGGTCTTGGCTGTGAATCATTGGCTGAGACTTGCTCACAGGCTTCCACTGTGTACAATCACAGCTTAAGCTGGGCGGGCGGCACGCACTCTAAATTCGAATGTAGGCAGCGTCCCTTTGCCTACAGTGGCCGTTCACCCACAGTACATTGCGGGTGGGTGGTCGCCAAGTGCTTAAACGACAAATAAAGGCTTCAATATACAGTCTAAACAAGTATCAAATCACGTTACAACATTGATAACTGCCACACCCCTTACAAAATGTGTTCATCCCACTGCAGTGCAAGCAGACACAGCCTACGTGACCGTGGCAACTCTGCACTAAATTGAGGAGCAGTGCAGCATTGTTGCTACTCCATCATAGGAAGCTGCATTAGGGGGACTGTACTAGCAGACTAAACATGTATTTGTGGGACTTTGCAGGGGGGCTAAGAGAAAACTGCAGTTTGCATTCAGTGCTGACACACATACACTACATTTATGGGAGGCCATATGTCTATACTTTAAGCTTTGCCATTTTTATGGCCTTATGTTATTACTCTTCCTTCAAGCTGCTCATTAGACCAAGAATCAGCATGGAGAATGGAGGGGCAGAATCGGAAATCTCTTTGGTGGGTGAGATAGTTCTTTATTTGCAATTCGGTTGTTTAGAACCAACAGATTTTTTTTTCTTTTTTATAGGTTCAAAGTGATTTGGGAATGGTCAATTTACAATCTACACCACAGTGTAAGGCCCCATTCTCACCTAAGCGTAGTGGAATCATGAGCAGAACTGCGCTATTCAGCCTGCGATTCCAGAATCTCAACAAAACACGCGCTTGCTGTGCCAATATTTCTTAATGCCACCACAAATATGGTGTGCTTTTTGCCACGATTGTTGTGCGACAAAACGCATGAAAATCACAGCAAACGTGCCTGGCTCTATGCCAAAATTTGGTACATGAGCTTCTTCTTTGACAATTTTTTTCAACAGAGGGAGGCCCATTTAAATGAATAGTGCCGCTCCAAAAACGCAAAAAAAAATCTAATAAAAAGCAGCACAGTAGATGTCATGGCAGTATGTATGCTTAGGTATGTTACTAAGTTTGCTTAAAGCGGATGTGCCATGGGAAAAACATATTAAAAGCCAGCAGCTACAAATACTGCAGCTGCTGACTTTTAATATTAGGACACTTACCTGTCCTGGAGTCCAGCGCCGTCCGCAGCAGAGGATGAGCGATCGCTCGTCTCTCTGCTGCTCCCCCCGCCATCCACGCTGAGGGAACCAGGAAGTGAAGCGCTGCGGCTTCACTGCCTACGGCGCATGCGCGAGTCGCGCCGCACCCGCCGATTGGCTCCCGCTGTGTGCTGGGAGCCGAGTGTTCCCAGCACACAACGGGGGGGGGGGGTGACGGGAAGTGACGGAATGCCCGTCTTTTGCCCGTGAATGCCGGGCCGGAAGTGGGTGCAAATAGCTGTCTTTAGACAGGTATCTGCACCCCCCTCCCCCCTGAAAGGTGTCAAATGTGACACCGGAGGGGGGGAGGGTTCCGATCAGCGGGACTCCACTTTAGGGTGGAGAACCGCTTTAAAGTGGTACTAAACCCACAACTTTAAAATCAGTCTGTATTGCAGTAAATCATGCTTGTTATACTCACTGTGGAACCTAAGGGGTTAATCCTCTGCACTGTGTTACCCTGTCTTCTCTGATCCCCCTCTTCTTCCACAGTCCCCAATCTATCTGCTGATAGTACAGAGCCTTGGGGGCACTATGCAGATGCTCAGTGTTGTGTGTATTGCTAGAGAGGTTTTTTTTTTCTTGGAAGAGTGCATGTGAACAGCACAGGGCCAATCAGCACTGCCCAGACAGAGGGTCAGGGGTACTGCAGCCTCATAGGACAGTCAATGTAGAATGAAAACTCCTACTACTAGCTTTAACTAGAGACTGAATAAAAGTTTAAAGACTGCTGTATACTGCTGATGAGAAAAGGGTATTTAGCCGTTTATATTTACTAAAATAATTGCATTTCCATGTTCTGTGTACTGCGGGAGACCAGATCTAGTGAATGCAGGGTCCTGGGTTTAGTAACACTTTAATAACAACACTAGAAGGAGTAATCTTTAACCCCTCGTTCACATTTTAAAGCTTCAAATCCCATTTGGGGTGAAATGCGTCAGTGGAAACAACGGTGTGTAGGATGCTGGTTCTTTTTTACTTTCGCTCAAAATACATTCTGAATAGAAGATAACATAAATATTTGTTCTCTGGTATATTGATAGCCATTGCAGCAAATTTTAGGAGACTTTTTCTTTTAACTGGGGCTTTTTAGCTGTCTGCACAGATGCCTTATATTATGTTGCAATTTATACCTTGTAGCCTAATGATCAGTAATGGTTTACTCCTGACAAATAGGCCTTGGATGGACAGTTGTTGAACCAACTAAAAGGAGATACATTTACTTCATAATGTAAGCTGTTGTGAGCTAAAGCTGTTGATGCCATATCCAAAAAGATGTTTGCCACACGCTGAGAAGCACGCACTTCTGTTTGACTAGCTCATGTTTAAACAACATCAGGAAAGAAGCCACAGCAAAAATGTAACAGTCTTCAAAGATATTTGCTTACCAAGATAATAAACACACTGCATAGAGTCCAAGCCAGTCTGACTAGTCTACAAGCCAGAAAAGATGTGCAACCTTTAAAAATCTACAAACACTGCTCCAAAGGTTAATCATTGGCAAACATCCACAGGAAGTTTGTTCTGAAATTATGTATTGATAATTTTGATGTACAGCATACAGTACATGGGTAAGGAACTGGCCATCTGGACCTCATACTTTCAAGAGCCCTTTCACACCGAGGCGCTGCAGAAACGCCCTAAAATGCCTTTAGCGCTATTACCGCGTTTTTACAGTGTCAGTATGAAAGGGTTCATTGAGATGCATGGAGAGCATTTTAAGAGCTCTATTTTTAACGCTAAAATGCTGTAAAAACGCTCCAGTGTGAAAGGGGTCTAAAGCAGGGGTAAAAATTTACTGAGGTCCGATCAGTACATTTTTCTTCCAGCAGAGGTCCGAATCGCATATCTGTGACTCAGATCCTTCACATTACAACCCATCCTTTAACATCAGTGTCCTTGTTTCCCCTTCACAGTACAGTCCCCTCTTTACATCAGTGTCATCAGTCCTCCCCACATCAACATCCCCCCCATTTACATCACAGGCCCCCTTTACATCACAGAGCCCCCCTTTAATTTGTGGTGGCCTGTCTTTATATGACAGTCCCCCTTTATATCACAGTGCTCTTCTTTACGTTACAGTCCCCCCTTTACAATACAATCCCCAATTGCAATACAGCCCCACTTTACATACACCTTTTATATTGCAGTCTGCCCTTTACATCACAGCCCCCCTTTACACCACAGAGCCCCCCTTTACTTCGTAGTGGCCTGTCTGTATATGACAACCCCCTTTACATCACAGTGCTCCTTTTTACGTTACAGTCCCCCCTTTACAATACAATCCCCAATTGCAATACAGCCCCACATTACATACACCTATATTGCAGTCTTCACTTTACATCACAGTGCTCCTCTTTACATTACAAAACAAGTGTGTGTGTGTGTATATATATATATACACACACACAAAGTTGTGCTCAGAAGTTTGAATACCCTGGCATTAATAGTGAAAATATGACTGATCATGCCAAAAAACTTTCCTACTAAATCCATCCACAATCTGTATCTCCATCCCTTTCCACAATGTATCCCTATCCCCGCCCAGAATTATCTGCATCCCTTTTCACAATGTATCCCTATCCCTGCCCAGAATTATCTGCATCCCTTTTCACAATGTATCCCCATCCCCACCCAGAATTATCTGCATCCCTTTCCACAATGTATCCCTATTCCCGCCCAGAATTATCTGCATCCCTCTCCACAATGTATCTCCATCTCCGCCCAGCATCCTCCATCCCTTTCCACAGTGTATCCCTATCCGCGCCCAGAGTTATCTGCATCCCTCTCCACAATGTATCCCCAACCCCACTCAGAATTATCTGCATCCTTTTCCACAATGTATCCCTATTCCCGACCACAATTATCTGCATCCCTCTCCACAATGTATCTCCATCCCCGCCCAGCATCCTCCATCCCTTTCCACAGTGTATCCCTATCCACGCCCCCAGAATTATCTGCATCCCTCTCCACAATGTATCTCCATCCCTGCCCAGCATCCTCCATCCCTTTCCACAATGTATCCCTATCCACGCCCAGAATTATCTGCATCTCTCTCCACAATGTATCTCCATCCCCGCCCAGCATCATCAGGCCGGTGGCTTGTATGAGTCTCTCATTCTCTATTATGGGTTCCGCGTGGGCCGGCTGCTTCCGAGCCTCTTAACGGGAATGGTGTTCCTGCTGTGAAAAAAGTACAGGAACGCCATTACCCATGCGTTCCTGCAGGACTCTTTACATCACAGTCCCCCCTTTAAACTACAGCTCCCTTTACATTACAGCACCCCCTTTTACATCACTGTCACCTCTTTACTTTGCAAATTGCAACCACATTACATCAGAGCTCCCACCTTTACCATTGGGTCATGTCTAGAAGGAAAGGGAAGGAAAGCGAGCCCTTAGGAAGGGCTGGGGGTAGACAAAAGCTAGTGCATGATTAGCACAGCCCCATGGCATGGTAGCAAAATCATCAGGGCCACGGTTGCAAAAGCAAGGGCAGCAGGGACAGCCTTTTATTAATTAATTTCATCTTAAAGAAAGAGGCTTGCTTAATTAACTGCTGCATACAAGAATACAAAAGATATATTGTAGCAGCATCCAATGCTAGAGAAACTGTCTGTGGCGCAAAGTGTAAGATGGTGGTGTTATGAACAGCCTGTGAGTTTGAGGGTTGGAGTGGTTCAGTCTGCAAGTATGAAAAAGAGGAGGACAGTTTGTCTATATGGGTAAGGTCGACTCCAATTCAGATATGTTGTATGCCTGTGCCAAATTTGAGTGTACAGCAAGAAAGGCAGCAGAAATGGGTGAGAGAAAGTTTATTTGTACCTCTGGGAAAAGCATTGACACCTATGAAGTTGCACAGGCTGATTGGCTCTGAAAATATCCAAGAAGGCAACCGAAATTATCAGGTAGGTGTTTGAATTAAAATTTCAAAAGCCAGTGTCAAGGGACTGAGAAATGGGTGAATTTGAAATCTGTGGGGAATTTCTAAGGGCTTTCAGGGAAAAGATTGACAAATAAGTCAGCCTGGGCAGGATGGCTGGCCCTTTCAAAAATACACCCAAAGAGGGTCTGGTAGTGTCACCTCTGGGGATGATGCCAAAAAAAGAGAAAAAGGAAAAATATAATTAGTATAGCACATTTCATACCCCTGGAGCAGGTCACTGAATGATGTCATAATGGACTATGTGGGTGGGGTGCAGTATGCCTTTGACATAGTGAAGAATATGGGGAGGAATGGCCGTTTAGCCCAAAATAGTCTGCATTTAAACCTCAACAAGACAGCAGGAAGTTCACAGGCTGCAAACTGAAGTGACAATTTTATGTCTGCCAATGGGTTGGCTGCTTCTTGTTCAAGACCTTTAGCTCTTTCCTGCAGTGGTGCATAGAGAAAATGGCAGGGGAGGGTGGAGTCATGCACTACTTTGATGATTTTCTATTAATGGGGAAAGCCCCCACGAAAACATTATTTCCCCCACTTGCTTTTTGTACCTAGTGATTGAAATTGACTGAAAGAAGGGTTTTTGCAGGTTACTGAGGGGTAAGTAGCTGATGTTAGCTAAGGTGAGGGTGGTTGGAGAGGCTTGTAGGGTAAAGTAAATGCAGAGCCTGTTGAGGTCACATGACATTGTTGTTAAGGTTATACCAATAGGTTGTCTTTTAGAGTTTGGAATAAAGTGGCTCACCAAGGCGCATCACAAAATAAGGATGACTAGACAAATGAAAGAAGACTTCTGGGATGATTTTTGAAGGATTGGAATGGTTTGGTGCGTTAGGAAGCCAATCAAATGGCTGCCTTAACACATTGTATATAAATGTGCACAACAATGCTTGTTAAAAAATTTAATTTCAGCCAGACAAGCTCAGACTAGAAACCAGGTAATTTGTCATTTGTCAGAAAGGTGAATGTACTTAAAAGTTTTAATGAGTTAGACTGAAGTCCCGCTAGCTTCTTGGTCATTACCATATTTAGGCACTGATTAATCTGTAATTAGTTGACAATTTTGCATAACAGTGGCTCTAAAAGAATGGTTCTCAGTAAGTCATTTATCCTTGAACAGCTTGTTCAAATGTTGTTCTTCTGAAACCTTATACGAAAGGTCTGTATTAAAGTCCAGTCCTGCAGTCAAGTATGTTTTTTTTTCATACATATTTGTTACTGTTGTAATTTTTGTTTTACATGTATTACCATGTTTTTTAAGTCCCTATTATTACCTGTTGCGTTGCTCATAAACTACACATGAAAACTTTGGGTTTCATTTTTTGCTTGAATGTTCATATATAAGTTTTGTCAAATAACAAGTAAGGTATGAAATCTTTTTTTCCATACAAGTGAAAGACAATAAAATAACAGTAATGCCGCGTACACACGACCGTTTTTCCTGTCCTGCAAAAAAACGAAGTTTTTCTCAACGTGATTCGCCATGATTCCTCTCAAGCCTGCCTTGCATACACACGTTCATGAAAGAAAAAACGGTTGAGCAAAGCGCGGTGGCGTACAACACGTACAACGGCACTATAAAGGGGAAGTTCCATTCGAATGGCTCCACCCTTTGGGACACTTTTGCTAATTACTAAGCATGTCGGTTTTTTCCCCCTCGGAAAAGCATACACTCGAGCGGTTTTCGCAACGAGAAAAAGAACGACGCGAAAAACGACGAGAAAAAATAGAGCAGGTTCTAATTTTTTTGCGGGCAGTTTTCTCGTTGAGAAAACTGCTACGGAGCATACACATGACCGGTTTTCACGACCAATCTAAAAAATGGCAGTTTTCTCGTCATGAAAGACGGTCGTGTGTACGTGGCATTAGACAAGCCTTTCAACAGTATAAGGCCCCATGTACACTGCTGCTGCTAAATGGACGTTCAGAGGCAGTTGGACACTTTTTACAACTGCCCCTGAACTCATTCAGTGTTATCCTATGCGTAGGTTCATTTACTGCTGTTTTTAGGCAGTTGCGTTTATAGGCCTTTTTTTTAAGGCAAAAAAATTTGTTCAGATGTTGAATTTTCTGACATGTCGGATGCCAAACGCTTGTAAATGTGGCTAAATGTGGTAACCCGCGTTTAGCAGCGTTTCGTTTATAGGCATTTTTTGTTTTTGGGCATTTAAAAAAAAAACGCGGCATGTAAATGCGCCAAAACTGACGTTTCAAACGTGGGTTACTATCTGTCAAGTTAAATCGTTCAGGAGCAGTTGTAAAAACATCCCATGTACATGAAGCCAAAGAATAAAATATATGCTGTCTAGCAAGCATGTTAGACTTATGCAATTCTTATCAACCAGGGCAACAAACTTATTGTTCATAATGGATTTATACAAAGAATAGTCTAATGAAATCAGCCAAAGGTTGTTTAACATGTTGAATATTTCGAAAGCCCAATATTACCTTGTGGAAGGTCAGCAGGAAGACCAATGAAACAAGTAAATACTCAGGAAAGATAATTAGTAAGGAAAATAGAGATATAAGAGATATGAGGTTATAGAGGGGAAGAGGATAGCAGCTACCCAGTGTGCAGTAGCATGTGGTAATATTACCCTTTTACTTAGTATCAGGTAAGTATCCCATGTGATCCATGCAGCATTGCATTTATCCAACATTTTAACATTTTATGCAATCTAGATGTTCCAACTCTTTAATGTGATTCAATAGGGTCTGTAGAGTGTGTGTGTGTGTGTGGGGGGGGGGGGGGGGGGGGGGGAGTGATTGTGTCCATTTGGTGGTGATCAGCCTATCGCTGTCGAAATATGAGCCATAATTTTTTTTTTCCAACACCTTGTATTGGAAGACCTTAGAGATGTATCAATGGTTCTAATGGTATAGAAATTTCTGCTAGCTTAGAAAGCAGAAAATTAACTTCCCCTGTAATACATGAGCAAGTCTGCAAAATGTGATACAACATTCCCACTCCAGAGTTGCACCTCCAGCATAAAACTGTGGGATATAGATAGAGTGCAATAGCTGTGGAGTATATCTAAATTAAATCAATATTTGGTGTGACTGCTTTTTGGCTTCAAGCCAGCATCAATTCCTCTAGGTATACTTGTACACAGTTTTTATTGGAACTCGGCAGGTAGGTTGTTCCAAACAGCTTGAAGAACTAACCACAGATCTATGAATGTAGTTTGCCTCAAATCCCTCTGTCTCTTCATGTAATCCCAGACTGACTTGATGATGTTGAGATCTGGGCTCTGTGGGGGCCAAACCATTACTTCTAGGCTCCTTGTTTTTCTTTACTCTGAAGATAGCTATTGATGACTTTGGCTCTATGTTTGGGGTTGTCCTGCTAAAGAATAAATTTGGAGCCAATCACACGCCTCCCCAATGATATTGGCATAATGGATAAGTATCTGCCTGTATTTCTTAGCATTGAGGACACCATTGATCAAGCAATGTTAAAGCGGATGTGCCATGGGGAAAAAATATTAAAAGCCAGCAGCTACAAATACTGCAGCTGCTGACTTTTAATATTAGGACACTTACCTGTCCTGGAGTCCAGCGCTGATCGCAGCAGAGCACGAGCGATCGCTCGTCTCTCTGCTGCTCCCCCCGCCATCCACGCTGAGGGAACCAGGAAGTGAAGCGCTGCGGCTTCACTGCCCGGTTCCCTACGGCGCATGCGCGAGTCGCGCTGCGCCCGCCGATTGGCTCACACGCTGTGTGCTGGGAGCCGAGTGTTCCCAGCACACAACGGGCGACAGACGGGAAGTCAGAAAAACCCCGTCTTTCGCCCGTAGCGTGTGGCCGGAAGTGGGTGCAAATACCTGTCTTTAGACAGGTATCTGCACCCCCCTCCCACCTGAAAGGTGTCAAATGTGACACCGGAGGGGGGGAGGGTTCCGATCAGCGGGACTCCACTTTAGGGTGGAGAACTGCTTTAAGGACCGTAGACACAGTGGTCAGCCAAGGAAACTTAATGTAGCAGATGAAAGACATATCATGCTTTTTTTTAACAAGAAAAAGGACACATCATGCTTACTTCCCTTTGACATCGGAAGATGTCCAACAGTTGAACCAAAGTAGCATCAAAATGTTTAACAACATGTTCTATGGTGAATGCTTTGTAAATAGCCATTTCACAATAGGGGGTAGTAGAAAGGGAAGGTAGGGAAGGGACATTGGATAGGAAATTTTAGGGAACCCCCAGTTCCTAAAAATAAAACTGAAATAATGGCGAAGCAACAACATTTGAGTCACCACAAAACAAACAGGGAGAGAAAAAAAAGGGGGGGGGAGAAGAGATCAAAAAGAAGAGGGTCTGCCATGAACTTGCTAAGGGACAGATAGGTATTAAATCCACGGATCCCACGTTTTATCACATTTTTTGTGTTATTACGAAGAATACAGGTAAGTTTGTCATTAACCATGATCCAATTAAGCTTACTTTTAACGTAATCAAGAAGTAAAGCCGACTGCTTCCAATATTTGGCAATGGTGATTCTCGCTGCCAAGAATATGTACGAAATGTTTTTGGGGACATTCTTAGGTAATTTCTGGAAAAGGTTGGGTTCAGGAGATCTGTGGATATTCACTCCCATTACCGAATAGACAAAATTAAATATCCAAATCCAAAATCTGGATACTATAAGACATTGCCACCAAATGTGGTGCACAGTTCCTAGTTATCCGCAACGCTGGGAATAAAGTGGGCGATGCCGTTGGATGCATCTTTGCGATCGGTATAGGAACCAGATACCATCTTAAATGTATTTAATAGTTAGACTATCAATGTAGTATTTATGGACATTTTTAGAGAGCATACGCAATGTCTTGACATTCAGTTAGGTCAAAGGTAAGATTTAGATCCCATTCCCACTAGATCATATAGGAAAGTTTAGCATTTGGATCAGTGAGGGAAGCATACACCGCAGATACTCATCCCCTCAAGAAACTCCCACCTTGACAAGACAACTCAAAAGTCAAAAGCGTAAGTGGTCCTGCCAGTACGCAAAGTTTAGAAAAGTTTCAGTGAGATGAGATCTGCAGCTTTTCCCTAAAATATTGTAAGGAATACGGTTTGTCACCATCAAGATAGTCCCCAATTCGTAAAAGGCCTTTATTGAACCACCACTAAAAGGGAGTTGCTACTAGCCCTGATGTGAGCTCAGGATTGCAAAATAGCTCATGCGGCGAGGACAGTAGTTTGCCGTACTGTGCTCTGTGCCAAACAGCTATAGAATATGATAATGTAGGACAAAGTATAGGAGGACATAAACGGCTGGGAAGCCACATCAAGCATACAATGGTGAATGGAGAACAAGAAAGAGGTTCCATAATGACCCACAAAGGTGTAGAACCCTTAGCTGTAGTATTAGGAGGGTTGAGTTAGTTGGGTAGCTTGAAAATAGGGCTGTAAATAAAGAAGGCCCAGTCTGCCCCGTTGTTTTGTAACATATAGGAGGGGATTTACTAAAGCTGGAGCACTCAGAATCTGGTGCAGCTATTCATGGTAGCCAATCAGCTTCTAACATCAGCTTGTTCAATTAAGGTTTGGCAATAAAACCTGGAGGCCGATTGGTTTCTTTGCAGATTTTGCACTCTCCAGTTTTAGTAAATAACCCCCATAGTGGCAATTTGTTAGCACTGTGGAACTTTAACTGGGAATTGTGCGGTCATGCAACGCTGTACCCAAACAAAATTTGTATAATTTTTTTTTCACACAAATAGAGCTTTCTTTTGGTGGTATTTGATCACCACTGTTTTTTATTTTTATCTTTTTATTATATAAACAAAAGACGGGAAAAAACAACAACAATATTTTGACTGCTATAAAATATATCCAATAAACATTTAAAAAAAAATCCAATTTCTTAATAAATTTTGACCAAAATGTATTCTGCTACATGTCTTTAGTAAAAACAAAGTCCCAATGAGTGTATATTGATTGGTTTGCATGAAAGTTATAGCGTCCACAAGCTATGATATATATATTGGAATTCTTTTTCTACTAATGGCGGAGATCAAAGCCTTATAATGGGACTGTGATAGTACGGCAGACAATTTGACTCTAACTGACACTGAGTAAGAACTGACTAAATACCACTGACATCACCAGTGACAATAATACAGTGATTATCGATAAAACCATACACTGTCACTGTACTAATGACGCAGGGCTGGGAAGGGGTTACATTTCGAGTAATCAATGGGTTATATGTGTGCCCAACAAGTGTTAATTCGTGTAATATGTGTTCCTTTTTACGAAAGATCTCTTTCGTATGCCTGTTTTGCAGGGGGAAGAGAAAGAGAGATTATTCGCCTCTCTATAGAGCCCTGTGTTTATTGTCAAAATGGGGCTCTGGGCTGTGATTAGACACAGCCGATGAGCAGGTCCCGGCCATGAATCGGTGGCTGCTGACAAACTCCCATTGTGTATAATCACAGTGGGTGTCGGTGGAAGGAGCGCACCCTAAACCTGGAAACAGGCAGCAATGTACCAGTACTTTCCTGTGCCTGTACTGGCCACCCGTCCACAGTACATTGCTGACAGGCAGTCCAGAAGTGGTTAACATAAGAAAGTCCAGGCTTGTTTTTTTTTTTTTTTGCTGTGTTTTTTTGAGTAATGGCCTACATAAGGGTCAGGGGTTTTGATGGAGTTTATTAGACTTTAAGAATAATTGCTACATCATTGCCCTATGTTATCTAATAAATATTTGGCTAAGCAGTGTCTTCAGGGTGAGTTTGATGCACATAGGTCAATACTTATTCCTTGTAAATGCAAGGTGTTACTCTGTACAGTTGGTACTCTTAGAAGGGTAAAGAGTAATCCAAAAGACTCCAACTAGTAATGTGTGTCCACGTTAAAGTTCTTTCAGACAGACCTTATTTTTGCCAACTTTTTATTCTATTAAAAGTATCCTGGGTGTCCACCTGCTCATTTGCCTATGCCATTGCCTGTGCCTGCCATATGATACTCTACAAATCTAAAATAACCTGCCACTGATCTGACTACCCAAAGAATGGATAAGAGATGCTGAGGCCTCGTACACACAAGCGAGTTTCTCGGCAAAAACCAGCAAGAACCTTGCTGGGAGATATTTTTTTGCCGAGGAAACCGGTCGTGTGTACATTTTCGTCGAGAAACTCGACGAGCCAAAAAGAGAGCATGTTCTCTATTTTCTTGACTGGAATGGAGAAAATTGGCTTGTCGAGTTTCTCGACGGCTTCACAAGGAACTCGATGAGCAAAACGATGTGTTTCGCCCGTCGAGTTTCTCGGTCGTGTGTACGAGGCCTGAGAGTAATCTGCTGCGACTAATGATCAGTGAATTGGGCAAAACCCAGGCCTTTGGCTGTTGAGCACTCTACTTTATGCCCCCTACACATATGATGGATCTCTATATCAATTTACTGATACAATGATAGTAGGCCCCAATGAGGTTTAAATGGTAGTGGAGTCTGATAAATACTTTAATTTTAAATACTGGAAAAACAAAAGAACTTATCATAGACTTTAGAAAGAATCAGGCAGTTTTAGTCACACTAAATATAAATGCTGACTGTGTGGAGAGGGTTTCTACTTTTAAATTTCTAGGTGTTGATATCTCCAAAAAATTATCAAGATCATTTTTTTTTATATATACATATATATGTATATGATATAGTATATATTTTGGTGTGTGTATATATATATATAAATATATATATATATATATATATATATATATATATATATATATATATATATATATATATATACACACCAAAATATATGATATACATATATATATCAAAAAAATTGAGATATATATATATATATATATATATATATATATAATCACACAGTGCATCCGAAAAATATTCACAACGCTTTACTTTTTCCACATTTTGTTATGTTACAGCCTTATTCCAAAATTGATTAAATTCATAATTTTCCTCAAAATTCTAAAAACAATACCCAATAATGACAACATGAAAGAAGTTTATTTAAAATCTTTGCAAATATATAAAAAATATAAAACGAAAAAAACAAACAAAAAAAAAACACATGTACATAAGTATTCACAGCCTTTGCCATGACACTTAAAATTGAGCTTAGGTGCATCCTGTTTCCACTGAGCATCCTTGAGATGTTTCTACAATTTGATTGACCTGTGTACAATGCATGTCAGAGCACAAACCAAGCCAAAAAGTTAAAGAAATTGTCTGTAGACCTCCGAGACAGGATTATATTGATGTACAGATCTGGGGAAGGGTACAGAAAAATGTCTGAAGCATTGAAGGTCCCAATGAGCACAGTGGCCTTCATCACCTGTAAATGGAAAACGTTTGGAACCACCAGGACTCTTGCTAGAGCAAGCCGTCCGGCCAAACTGAGCGATCGGGGGAGAAGGGATGTGACCAAGAACCCGATGGTCACTCTGTCAGAGCTCCAGCATTTCTCTGTGGAGAGAGGAGAATGTTCCAGAAGAAAAACCATCTCTGCAGCACTCCACCAATCAGGCCTGTATGGTAAAGTGGCCAGACAGAAGCCACCGCTCAGTAAAAAAAAGCACATGGAAGCCTGCCTGGGGTTTGCCAAAAGGCACCTGAAGGACTCTCAGACCATGAGAAACAAAATGGGACTGTATGCAGAATGCGTTACCTGAAATAATGACCTCCGAGGCATCAGGTGGGGTAAACTTGGCCGCAGGCCTTTATTGCTGGTATTATTTATTTAAATTGACCATGTTTATTAAGCAATTAACCAATTCAATACACACCATATAACAGATCACTCATTTAACTTAACCACCACCATTCATCAACCCAGTCACTACGACTCGGGTTGGATACACTTTATTATTAACTAACCCCTCTTGTTCATTACAAACCAAGAGAGTGAACCAGCAATAATTAGGCCGCGACAAGGGAGGGGGGGAGGGAGTTTTCAGGTAGGGGACACCTTGCGTTCTGACTGCTGCAGCCTGCTGCCTGGCTTAAATAACTTCTCCCCTTCCAGAAGGTTCCACCTGGATGTGTGACCTGCTCCTAACTACCCATTGGACCCTGGCTAATCCCCTGAGCTCTTTACCTTACAGGTGTGCAGGGGGAGGGGCCACCCTCCCCTCCCAGAGGCCCAAATTACCTATTAATCCCCAGGTGGGGGAAAAGGGGGACTTAAGCTATCCCTCTGCAACATCCCCATGTGCTCAGGGAGCTTAAGCAGCTCCCCTCACATTCATGGGACTGTATGCAGAATGCGTTACCTGAAATAATGACCTCCGAGGCATCAGGTGGGGTAAACTTGGCCGCAGGCCTTTATTGCTGGTATTATTTATTTAAATTGACCATGTTTATTAAGCAATTAACCAATTCAATACACACCATATAACAGATCACTCATTTAACTTAACCACCACCATTCATCAACCCAGTCACTACGACTCGGGTTGGATACACTTTATTAATAACTAACCCCACCAGCCGGGATTGTTTCCAGTCTGACCGCCTAAACAAGACCGGCCCAACCACCCCGCCTCGCGGCCACCTCCACCATATTCTGCAGGTTATTGTTGAAAATGTCGAGCCCAATTTCAGATAGATGGACCCCATCCGATCTGAAAAGCCCCGCAATTCCCCCTTCTAGATCTACGTGCCTGAAGGACAGACCTCCAATAGTGGGCATAAACTTTGCTATTGCCCTGTTCAACCTTTTCCTAACCCTCTCAAACGGAGAGCCCAACCACACCAATCTCGGAACTATCTCTGAAAAAACCAAACGCATCCCAGGGAAGGACTGACATAACTGGCCCAGGTCATATTTAATCTGGAACAACAAACCCAGGGACTTACTACGCCCTATATCGTTCCCACCGAGGTGGATAATCAAAATATCTGGAATAGGCATGGAATGGAACAATAAACCCAACTCTTCGAACAGATTTTCCCATACCATACCCCTCCTACCATGCCATACAATGTTCACCAACTGGGGGTCGAAATTCAAACTCCCGGAATACACTCTTCGCAGAGCTCTCCTTTCGGCCCAGAATATGAAGGAGTGCCCTACTATCCAAACTGATAGGGCCTGACCTGAAAAATTAAACAAAACAGTGAGGACGAATGTACAATTTATAAGCGTCAGATTGCCATCTACCTATACGTTTGATATTAAAAACGTCAAGACCCAACCTGGCTGCCTCTGTCGCCGCACCAATGCGAAATGAGTGCGAGGAGAGGGGCAACCGACCCATATCCAGTACACGTAAACACTTTTGAAAGACAGAATTGAACTGGTAACTGGTCAAAGGAAGGCCGTTATTGTGTACAAAGAACGACCCCCCTTCTGAACCCCTCACCTGCAGGAACTGACCTACTAACTTGACCGGACAATATGGAGAGCCCGGTAAAGCCAGCAGTTTCATCCATGCACCCTTCCCGAACTGGTCCGTTTTTGATCTTGGGACGAAAATTGTGAGACCGGAACCCTCCAAAAAAATGTGAGACATGAGCATATTGGAGTCAGCCTTCTTATTTGGAGACACAATCTCGGATAACCGAAATGCACCGAAAAACATTAACGAAAAAACAGCCCGGAAAAGGATCGCCTCGTAACGCGAAAAGCAGACTAATTCCGCTGCCGAGCACAATTTAGCGAGGATAGCCGGAGTTACCGCCATTCTGCTGTCCTTGTTGTATGTACCTCTTCTATAGCCTTTCAAGGCCTGCTTTACCGAAAAGAAAGAAGAGCACGAGGGGTGGTTATTTAGTTTACCAAAAAACGAAACCCCGGCCAGAGTTTTATTAACCTGAGACCAGGACACAGAGCTGGCCAGTAATTTGTTCAAAAAGGACAAAACCAAACCTTCCGAAAAAGCTAACTGGTCCTCTCCCAGAGAAACTATGTGAGCCAGCCACATCCGCCAGGCCGATGAGTACGCTGCCAGGGTAGCGGGGGCGACAGACTTCATAATGTTTTCTCGAACCAAATCTAGATCAGTTCCCATAAATGAGCCGGGCACTGGAACCCTTCCTCGTCCGCAGCTGGGAACAGCAACTTGAACCTCCTCATCTGTAAACGCGAGAGAGAGTCCGCAATGACATTCTGTTTTCCCGGCAAATAACGAGCCTTGACCCAAACATTTAGACTCAGACATTTGAAAACAAGGTATCTAATCAGCGAAATGACAGGAGGAGATTTGGATGATAAACAATTTAGAGCAAAAAGCACCCCTTTATTGTCAGTGCTGAAAAGTAACCTTCTATTTACAAAGTACTCCCCCCAAATCTCCAATGCGACCAGAATGGGAAACAGTTCTAAAATCACTATGTTTTTAAGATAACCTTTCCTTCGCCAGCAGGGGTGCCATAGCGAAGCGCACCAATGGGTTCCCCATATGGCTGACAAACCCACTGACCCTGCTGCGTCTGTGTATAAACAAAAATCCTCGTCTGATACAAACTCTGACTGAAAAATTGCTCTGCCATTGAAATTAACCAAAAATTGCGACCAAACCAGAAGGTCCTCCCGAATCTCGGCCGAGATTCTGATATGGGAGGAGGGGGACTTGAATCCCGAAATAGCCAAATAAAGGCGTCTAGAAAATATCCGCCCCACGGGCAGTATTCTAGCCGCAAAAGCCAACAGACCGAGCAATTTTTGGATCTCTTTTAAGATGACCTTCTTCCTTCTGATTGTGCTGCACAAATGGTCCCTTAATTGGGAGACCTTTTCAGCTGGTAGCTCAAACTCCATTGCCACTGTGTCAATGGTGATGCCCAGAAAAACCAACCGTGTTGTAGGGTATATCGTCTTCTCATGGGCCAAAGGAATGTTGAAGGACTCACAAATCTTCAAAAAAGAAGACAACACCTTTGAGCAATCAGCCGCTGAGATCCCCAAGAAAAGGAAGTCATCCAGATAGTGTAACAAAAAGGATGAACCAGAGTGCATCTGCACCACCCATTCCAGAAAAGTGGCGAAGGATTCAAAATACCTGCAGGAGAGCGAGCAGCCCATTGGTAGGCAACGATCAAAGAAAAAACAGCCATCAAAAACAAAACCTAAGGAACTGAACGACAAAGGGTTAATGGGTAATAAACGAAAAGCTGACTGAATGTCGGTCTTGGCAAGAAAGGCTCCTTGACCTAGCAAACGAATTTTAACCAATGCATCGTCAAACGTTGAATACTTCACTGACGACATCTCTTCACTGATTTGATCATTCAGAGAATCCCCTTTAGGTGAAGACAAGTGATGTATCATCCGGAACGATCCCTGTTCCTTTTTAGGAACGACACCCAAAGGGGAAACTCTGAAGTTCTTAAAAGGGGGGTGAGAAAAAGGACCAGCAATCCTACCGTCTTGCAGTTCCTTACAAATTTTGTCCCTAACCACCTCAGGGAAGTCTAAAGCTGACTTCAAGTTCTTACCTATAACGCAGCCTTGACCTTCAAAGGGGGGGAGAACAAAACCGTCCCTAAACCCTTCAAATAGCAGCTGGGCCATCTGCCTGTCTATGTATATTTGCAGCCACGGAAGCATTCTTTGCAGGCTCACCGGTGATAACGCCTTTTGGAAAGGATTCCCTGTACTGAGGCTGGTTAGCGATAGCCATTTTTTTGAAGCACTTGGTAACGGGGTGTGCTCCTGCGCAAAATGCGCACTCATGTCTGTATCTGCAACTACCCGGGAATCTGCATTGAGCATCATTGAATGAAAAGCATATGCCTTTCTTGTATGCAGTGCCTGGTGCACCTGCGGCAGAGGGCTGTGGCTTTGGATTAAACGCTCTTTGTGGCAGAAAAAGATTGAGCCATAGCCCGATATCTTTTGAACCCCACGCCAAATTGGGGTGCACTGCTAGCTTCTGACGAAACGACTCGTCGTATACGAACCACGCAACACCCCCAAAATTTTTGTAAGCCTCCAGCACAATGTCCAAATGTTGCAGCAGACCCACACTTTTCTCAGGACACTTTTCACACATAACACTAGAATATATCAAAAAGGCCTGTAACCAATTACTGAAACTTCTGGACACCGGCCTGCGCCTATCCTCATCACCTCTTTCATCCTTTTTTTCTTTAAATAAAGATTCCTTCGCAGAAGGTAAGAGTGACAGTAAGTCCACAAACTCACCTCTGACAATTTTCTCCTTCATAGCTACAGTCAAATGATACCCCAATGGTGAAAGCGTGCATGGCAACGCTTCCCTAGCGCACGTTTCTGGTACATTAACAGGAATATCTACACTATTTACAGTCTGTAACACCGCCGGGGCGGCTACATTACCCATTCCATTGCCCCCCTCGTACCTCCTCTGGGCTAGCCCATACTGAAGCTGCAGAGCAAGGTACATTCTGACTAGCCGCAGGCATACTAGGAGACATACCCGCAATCAGGGAGAACAAAGAAGCAGTTAGCAAGGTTAATAAATGCAATTGAGTCAGACTTTCATTACCTGGGCCTGGTGCTGTCATCTGGGAGCACACCACAGGTATCTGCTGCGCCTGAAGGGATGACTGGGTGTTGGAACCCTGGCCGCCTCCCCTAGCTCCAGCTGTGATTTGCGGCCTGGTGGCGCTGCTGCCGGAAACAGCCAGCAGCCTGGGGTCCTCTGCACTGCTACCTGCTGCCTGCGACACTTGTCCTGGGACCTGTGGAAGAGAGGAAAGAGAAAATGCCGGCTGTCCGCTAGGGGGGGCTCCAGACCCCCTGCCGCGACCCGCACGCTGTCCTCCGCTTTTCCCCTTCTTCTGTGCCCCCCTTCCCGAGGGTGGCAAGCTGACTGCGGGCGAAGGGGGGATCCGATTCGACCTCCTGCGCTTGGACGGAAGAGGCTCCGGGACATCTAGCAGTGCTGGGAGGGTAAAGTTCACCTCCTCCTCCATGCTGCCAATAGGGGCGAATACTGCTGGAGTGACAGCTCCCCGGTCCAATGACCATGCCGACGCCGACAACGGCTCCAATAGGCAGGGAGCGCTGAATGAGGAGGAGGGCTGTGCTGTGCCAGAGGCAGACGCTGCGACAGCCTCTGGGGAAGAAGCTGATGCAGCCGACCCGGACTGTTCAGACGAGAAGGAGCCCAGCAGATAGCGACGCTCAGTACCTGGGGATAAAGAGAGGCACTGCTGCATCCACGCCTCACCATCCTCAGCACCAGCTCTTTCCAGGATACGCCGGACCAGGCTCTTCATGGCAAACTCTGAGGGAAACAGGAACACAGGAACAAGTTTTCAGGTAGGGGACACCTTGCGTTCTGACTGCTGCAGCCTGCTGCCTGGCTTAAATAACTTCTCCCCTTCCAGAAGGTTCCACCTGGATGTGTGACCTGCTCCTAACTACCCATTGGACCCTGGCTAATCCCCTGAGCTCTTTACCTTACAGGTGTGCAGGGGGAGGGGCCACCCTCCCCTCCCAGAGGCCCAAATTACCTATTAATCCCCAGGTGGGGGAAAAGGGGGACTTAAGCTATCCCTCTGCAACATCCCCATGTGCTCAGGGAGCTTAAGCAGCTCCCCTCACATTCATTCTCTGATCTGATGAAACAAAGATTGAACTCTTTGGCCTGAATGGCAAGCTTTATCTCTGGAAGAAACCAGGCACCCCTCAATACCATCCCTATAGTGAAGCATGGTGGTGGCAGCATCATGCTGTGGAGATGTTTTTCAGCGGCTAGAACTGGAAGATTAGTCAGGATCGAGGAAAAGATGAATGCAGCAATGCACAGAGACATCATTGATGAAAACCTGCTCCAGAACACTCTGGACCTCAGACTGGGGCAAAGGTTCATCTTCCAACAGGACAACGACCCTAAGCACACAGCCAAGATAACAAAGTAGTGGCTATGGGACAACTCTTTGAATGTCTTTGAGTGGCCCAGCCAGAGCCCAGACTTGAACCTGATTGAACATATTTGAAGAGATCTGAAAATGGCTGTGCATCAACTCTCACCATCCAACCAGATTAAGCTTGAGAGGTCCTGCAAAGAAGAATGGGAGAAACTTCACAGAAAATAGGTGTATCAAGCTTGTATCATGATACTCAAAAAGACTTGAGGCTGTAATTCGTGCCAAAGATGCTTCAACACAGTATTGAGCAAAGGCTGTGAATACTTATGTACATGGGATTTTTTTCATTTTTATTTTTAATAAATTTGCAAAGTATTCAAACAAACTTCTTTCATGTTAGTATATTAATAACATAGGGTCTTTGTGAATAAAAAAGTGGGACAAACATTGATGTGTTGCTTATAGTAAATAGATTTATTTTATTAAATTTTTCAACCGTGGATTGAAAAAACAATAGCTGGAATGCTGTATCTAGGAACCTTTTTTTTTAGATTTATAAGTTTAATTTCGTGCTCCAGCAAAGCATAGAGTACAGTAAACAAAAAGAACCAGTTTTAGTGTACAAAAAAAAAAGAGACATATGTCAATAGAGTTCAGGGGGAGATACTTGTACAATTTAGCCCAAACATCACAGTAAGGCACAATGGTTCCTTTTTAATATAAGACTGAATTGTACTCAATAAAATAGAGGTAACCTGATCCCATGTATTCCTTATGTAGGTAATGATCCAATGGAACATTGCTTAAGAAATGGTGAGTAGCGTTCACAATAATGAGAGAGGAGAGGGGAAGGAGGAGGATGAATTGAATTTCCCTTTTCGGGCGAAGTTGTGCTTTAAATATAAGACCAAAAGTGTTTTGGAATGTCAACCTGATAACTGCAAGAAAACTACCATTTGATCCTGCCAAAAATCTTATGAGCTTCTGACTCCCCGTGTTCTGTTGCTGTGCTGCAATAAAATTGCAAGCAGTGTCAGAGGGAGGAATAGTGTCCCCTCATTTGTGTCAGTGGGAGGAATAGTGCTTCATTGTTGGTATCAGAGGGAGGAATAGTGTCCCCTCATTAGTGTCAGTGGGAGGAATAGTGCTGCATTGTTGGTATCAGAGGGAGGAATAGTGTCCCCTCATTTGTGTCAGTGGGAGGAATAGTGCTTCATTGTTGGTATCGGGGCAAGAAATAGTGCCCCATCAATGGCGTTAGTGGGAGGAATAGTGCCCTATTGGTGTTAGTGGAAGGAATAGTGCCTCATCATTGGTGTTAGTGGTAGGAATACATTGTTGGTATCAGGGCAAGAAATAGTGCCCCATCAATGGTGTCAGTGGGAGGAATAGTGCCCCATCAATGCTGTCAGTGGGAGGAATAGTGCTGCATTGTTGGTACCAGGGTAAAGAATAATGCCCCATCATTGGTGTCAGTAGGAAGAATAGGCCCCTGCAGTTGGTGTCAGTAGGAGGAATAGTGTCCCATCATTGGTGTCAGCAGAAGAATAGTGCCCCATTGGGGTCAGTGATGGTATTGTTGGTATTAGTGACAGGAATTATGCTCCATTGTTGATGTAGAAAGAATATTGCCTTGTATCAATGGGAAGAATAGTGTCCCAAGGGCCTGATAAAAGCAAGCAAAGAGCCACATCCGGCCCTGGGGCTGCAGTTAGGAGGCCACTGCTCTAGAAAAAGAAATGTGTTACTGGCAGGATCACAAGGAGAAAATAAAGAAAAGTGGTGGAAAAGGGAAACAAATGCAATCACAACATCTAAGGACTGGTACGGTGTGACATAGATTTTATTTTTATTTTTGGGTTTAAATACCCTTTAACATAAAAAAAAAAAAAAAAAAAAAAAATTCAGTGTATGTATACACTAATGTTCCATCCGCATTTGAACTATGCACACAAAGAAAGCAGAGATGCGGTCTTTCATGTGTTGTCCGAGTGTAAAATGAAAAATGACAGAGATTTAGGTCAACTAGCTTGAATGACATTTGCATGCATGAAGGGCGACTAGGCTGAATTCTTTTTCGACCACCAGATTAATAGAATCCCAGAATATCATCTTTTTCTAAAGCTTCCCTACAATGAGCAGAATAAAAGAAAGCACGCTGTCTGCCAGGTAGCCATGAACATAAAAGAGAGACTACATCCTAATAACTAGAAGTCAGTCTGCCCTACAGCTGCAGAAATCCGTCTGCCATGTCAGCTGATTCTGATAAATATCTTTACAAAGATATCAGAATGTCTGCCGAAAAGCTGCAAAACATTCATTTTTCAAATGACTCAGATGTGCCGTTTTTTTATAGGCACTTTGAATTTTCTGGGCAGTTTGTGTCTGTGCGTTACCCCTTACTTCCAAACATGGTAATGTAAATCAAAAAAAAAAAAAATATATATATATATATATATAAAGATTCAGCTTCCCGGGCGAAATTCCCATTTGCGCACTATAACAGCTTTGCCAGTGCTGCTTGTGAAGAGAGCCCAGATTCAAAGCTCTGGGGGAAGATTCCTCTGTGGGGAGATATAATCTAACACGCCAAGAGTGAAAGAGCACACAAGGTCGGCTTTTACATGTTTCTCTTACTTACATGCCCTTGCTATAAACTTGCAAGCATGTATAGTATATCCTGGAAAGTGCCTGCTCTTATACTCACTGTTTTCCAAGCAGCTAGGACAAACACTGTCCTTGTTCTTTGCCATTGTTTATACACTTCCCTATTTATCTGTCATCGGGCACTGAAAATGTATTTCCATCTAGCAGCCACTGGGTTAAACTTGGCATAGTGGTCACGTAACATAAATGGATCGTTATGCATATTTGAAAAAAAACATAATTTTGCATTCATGCAATACATTTTTATTGGACTTATAGCTTTTAAAATTACAGGGTCTCTGACTTGTTTCATTCGATTTTTTATTTTTTGTACAGTATTTAAAGCAGGGGTGGCAAACTCAAATTCATCGGGGGCCGCATCAGCAGTATGGTTACCCTCAAAGGGCCGGGTGCGCTACGTATACAGTGTATGGGTCAGGATTGCGCTACGTATACAGTGCAGCGGTCAGGATTGCGCCTAAAAATTCCTCACATCTGTACTTTCTCCTACCTTCCTACCCTGGCCCAGCTCTGGTACCTCCCTGTATAGGCAGCTCCCTCCCTTTGTATTGGGCTATAGTACCTTTTTTGGGGGAACAGGAGGGACATTGGATATAAGTGGGGGGACAGGGGGAGCATTGGGGGGACAGGAGGGACATTGCAGATAAGTGGGGTGGCAGGAGGAACATTGGGGGAACAGAAAGGAAATTGGGGGGACAGCAGGGACATTGGGGGGACAGGAGGAACATTGGGGGGACAGGATGAACATTGGGGATAATTAGGGGGAACATTGAGAATAAGTGGGGGCAGGAGGAACATTGGGGGACAGGAGGAACATTGGGGAGATGGTGATGCTCTGTGTATGTGTGTAGTAGTGTACACTGTGTAACTGTACTGTGCATCTGTGTCACGTACCACAGTTCAGGAGATCCCTGAAGATGTAATTTCACCACATATGCTGCCCTGTGGGGTAGAGCAGGCGCCGCTGCACCAGTCCCAGACTGGCTGCCACATCAAGGGGAAATCCTGTCCGGCGCGGTGGAGGCGGAGACGGAGGCAGAGACAGAGCGGCACAGTAAGTGGAAGATGCCTGTGCTCAGACTGACTGGCCGCACATGCGCTAATTTGCCGCGCCGCTCGGGGGACTGAGGGACTGGGATCCCAACCTGACAAAATGAGGAGGCTGCTGTGCGGGCCACATTACAAGGTCCGGCGGGCCGGATTCGGCCCGCGGGCCTTGTGTTTGCCACCCCTGATTTAAAGTGTATCAAAATCCAAAAAACAAAAATTATATATATTGCTATAACGAGCAGGGCCCTCTGATTCCTCCTGTATTAAATTGTATTGTAACTGTACTGTCCGTCCTCATTTTGTAAAGCGCTGCGCAAAATTTTGGCGCTATATAAATTCTGTATAATAATAACTAATACTAATATTGCAGCTTAGCAATTTTTAAATGTGTTGGCTGCATTCGTTTTTTTTTTTAGGCTTTAATTTTTCTTTTATTTTTACCTGGTAATCCAGCCAGTAAGTGGAAAAAGGAAATATGGACAGTCGCACTCCAAAAAACCTTGATGGTTGTCTTTTTAAAAAAAAAGGAAAATGCGCTACAAAACACAGCACAAAATACAGGGATATACAGCTGACGCGTTTTTCACTATTAGTTAGTACTTAGTCATGCTAAGCTATGACTAAGCACTAACTAATAGTGCGAAACACGTCAGCTGTATATCCCTGTATTTTGTGCTGTGTTTTGTAGCGCATTTTTCCTTTTTTAAATAAGACAACCATCAAGGTTTTTTGGAGTGTGACTGTCCATATTTTCTTTTTTCACTTGTTGCCTTGTGCATTGCCAGCACCCTTGATTTCCTGAGAGGACACTGATCATCCTAACACAATCCACCTGGAGCGGTAACTTTCTCTCTCTAATCCAGCCAGTAACACTTCTATCCTAGGGTAGCTATATTCACACCTCCATTGTATCTATGGAAGAATGTGTCCAGTGTCCCTTCCAAAACCATTTAACCCCTAGGTCCTGACAGTACGTAAATATCCGGCCTCTCGGCGGATGGGCCTTGGTGCCTAGTGGCCGCATATTTGCGTACCAATTTGCAGACACAGCTGTGCTGAGAGAACGTGCCCTGTGCACTCCCAGCACAGTTACAGTTACGCTTTTGCGTTTGGGAGATTTCCGATGATGTGATCGCCGTGACAGCCAATCACGGCGGTCACATGACCATAAACCCTGCCCCGCCGCCCAGCATCTAAAACCTCTTAAAGGGGCCTCTTTATGAAGGTCCTCCGCTGACTTCCATCCTTACATGAAGAAATGGGAACAGGTCCTTCAAGACCCTATAACTGTGGACTCCAAACTGTGGCCCGAGGGCTGGATATGGCCCTATGCTTGCTTTTATCCGGGCCTTGGGGCAATATTTTATCCTCTAAAACTAACAATATAGCATATTTCCCCCCCCACTGACATCAACTAAGGGGCACAATTCCTCCCAATGACACCAACGATAGGGCGTAGTTCCTCCCAATGACACAAACGATGGAGCACAGTTTCACTCAGTGACGCCAATGATGGGACATGATTCTTACCACCCAATGATACCAAGGATAGGGCTCAATTTATCCGACATCAAAAAAGGAGCATTGTTTACTCCCACTAATGCCAGCACATTTTATACTTCCACTGGCCACATTCCGCCCTTTTTTTTTGAAAATTTGGAGACCCCTGCCCTATAACCTTAAAAAATCTGCAATAAAATATGGGAATCAGCTCTGCCAAATCCTCCAAATATTTGGTATATAAGCAGAACATGTATAAGATGTTACTGTTTTGGTATAAAATCCCTGATTGATTGCATGTAATTCAGTGTGGTGTGGTTGGAGAACTGCTGGAGATGGCAACAGAATAAAGGTACATTGTTTCATATCTTTTGGCTATGCTCCCAGATTCAATCCTTCTGGACCTCAGTTTCTTTACTCCTATGACAGGCCCTAGATGTCTCATTTACGGCAGACTCCACCCGCTTTCTCTTAGGCATCCTATTTACTGGCATATTCAAAAAACACTAAGAAGCTTACTGCTCATATTTTAACAGCAGCCCATAGACTTATATTATCCCACTGGTTATCCAATAAGACCCCTTCTCAGATCTGTTTAACCAGTTCCCGACCCCCGCATGTACATATACGTCCACAATATGGCACGTACAGGCACATGGGCATACACGTACGTCCTCGCCTATTAGCGGGTGGGGGGTCCGATCGGGACCCCCCCCGCTACATGCGGAGGTCGGGTCCGCTCGGGGAGCGATCCGGGACCACGGCGCGGCTATTTGTTTATAGCTGCTCCGTCGCGATCGCTCCCCGGAGCTGAAGAACGGGGAGAGCCGTGTGTAAACACGGCTTCCCCGTCCTTCACTATGGCGGCGCATCGATCGCGTCATTCCTTTTATAGGGAAGACACGATCGATGACGTCATTCCTACAGCCACACCCCCAAACAGTTGTAAACACATACTAGGTGCACCCCAACTCCTACAGCGCCACCTGTGGTTAACTCCCAAACTGCAACTGTCATTTTCACAATAAAGAATGCAATTTAAATGCATTTTTTGCTGTGAAAATGACAATGGTCCCAAAAATGTGTCAAAATTGTCCGAAGTGTCCGCCATAATGTCGCAGTCACGAAAAAAATTGCTGATCGCCGCCATTAGTAGTAAAAAAAAAAAAAATAATAAAAATGCAATAAAACTATCCCCTATTTTGTAAACACTATAAATTTTGCGCAAACCAATCGATAAACGCTTATTGCGATTTGTTTTACTAAAAATAGGTAGAAGAATACGTATCGGCCTAAACTGAGGAAAAAAAATGTTTTTATATATGTTTTTGGGGGATATTTATTACAGCAAAAAGTAAAAAATATTGCTTTTTTTTCAAAATTGTCGCTCTATTTTTGTTTATAGCGCAAAAACTAAAAACCGCAGATGTGATCAAATACCACCAAAAGAAAGCTCTATTTGTGGGGAAAAAAGGACGCCAATTTTGTTTGGGAGCCACGTCGCACGTCCGCGCAATTGTCTGTTAAAGCGACGCAGTCCCGAACTGTAAAAACACCTTGGGTCTTTAGGCTGCATATTGGTCCGGGGCTTAAGTGGTTTTTAATTGAAACTATTGCTGAAATTCAAAGGATTGAACGTCAAACTGCCCCATGCCCAGAATTCAGTGGAACTGTTTAAGAGAACGTACTGTATGGGCACCAGGGGAGGGCTGGCAGCCTTAGGCCTGGGAGGCAAGTCCAGTCAAGTGGCCCATAGGGTGTGGACAAGTGATGGATTAAGGAAAACAGTCTAAGATTTTTCATGATCACAAGAGTCCGTACATAGCCCCCCCTTACATCAGAGTCTGCACAGAGGCCCCCCCCTTACATCAGAGTCTGCACAGAGGCCCCCCCCTTACATCAGAGTCTGCACAGAGGCCCCCCCCTTACATCAGAGTCTGCACAGAGGCCCCCCCCTTACATCAGAGTCTGCACAGAGGCCCCCCCCCTTACATCAGAGTCTGCACAGAGGCCCCCCCCCTACATCAGAGTCCGCACAGAGGCCCCCCTTACGTCCGCACAGAGCCCCCCCCCCTTGTATCAGAGTCTGCACAGAGGCCCCCCCTTGCATCAGAGTCCGCACAGAGGCTCAGGTTCAAACTTCCTGTCCAGTGCCCGGGGAGTGTGGGCAGGGCAGACTCAGAAGGAGGAGGAGGAGCAGATGAGCTCTATCTCTCCTCGTGTCTGTGCAGAAAGAGAAGGGGATGTCAGCGCTGGTGTGCGCTGAGGCTGAGCTATGTGTGAGACGAGACATAGCTCAGCTCTGCAACCATCTACGTCGGAGCTGACACAGGCACGGCTGCACAGTCGGAGGTGAGCAGTGGCCGTGACCTGTGTTAACAGAGCTCCAGTAGGCATATTCCTGCTCTGCAAAAACAGCATTTGGTAGTGGCGGCCAGTGGCTTTGCATAGTGTCACGAGCCCGGGGGAAGATTTCCACCCTGCCCCCCCTGCCAGCCCTCCCCTGATGGGCACACTGGGACAGCTCTCCCTATGGTCTCCTGCATCCGCCCTAAATGTTTTCAGAATAATGCCTAAACCCTCCCATTGATTGTAGTCAGATTTTTTGGGGGGGATTGGCCTTTGGTGTGTAACTTTCTTTTTTCTATTTTTTTATTTATCTTACATAATCAATATCTGTTATTTGAGATTGTTCTCAAATCGATCCACAGCCCTATATTTTTTTTTAGTTCCTTTAGGACATGTAATAGTGAAATAGCAATATGGGAATTTGTTATTCCACCTCTTTATTTCTAACAATGGTATATTCCTCTATGCAGATGTCTTTTTGTCATTCTTGTACAATACCTTTGGGTTTATGCTGACTTTATGGTGAATAAGGATTGTCTGTGCTCCCTTTTTCCTAATTTTTGTAAAAATTGTCAGACAGATCAGACACTTTTGACGCATTTTTGGGACCATTGACATTTATACAGCGCGCAGTGCTATAAAAATGCACTGATTACTGTGTAAATGTCACTGACAGGGTAGGGATTAACACTAGGGGGCTATCAATGGGTTAAATGTGTTCCCTGGGAGGTGTTTCTAACTGTGGAGGGATGGGACTGACTGAAGAAGTAGAGAGATCGCTGTTTCTAATCACTAGGAACAGCATATCTGTCTCTCCTCCCCTGCCAGAATGGGGATCTGTCTGTTTACGTTAAAAGATCCCCGTTCTGGCTCTCTGTGGAGTGATTGCGACGTCACACCACGGGCATGTGCGCACGGGGCCTAGAGCTCTTAAAGCGGCCGACGTACAATGATGCGATTTTTCCCAGGTGAGCCCACCTGCCGCAATATAACTCCGGCGGCTGGTCCTTAAGCGGTTAAAGTAACCTATATAAATACTCAAGGAAGCAGTAGGTAAAATTAAATATGAGCCATTACTGGTTGCTACTTTTCTTTAAACTAAAAATCTGCTCCAGTGTTTTTGGAGAATCTCAGTGGATATTTGTTCTGCTTCAGCAATATAAGCACTGAAAGTATGATCTCTATAACTGATCCAGTTGTGGTAAGTTAGCTTAAAGCAGGGGGTTCCGCGGTCCAGGCGTTTTTTTTTTTTTTTTGGTAATTTATCTCTTGCAATGTTCTTTAAATTGTACTCACATGTTTCTTCTTCTTAGAGCCCCGCATTCTCCCTCGGCCTGAAATGTGACTTTATAAAAATTTGTTCTGGCCGTTTCCATTTTGCTTGTGGGCAACGTGAAGCCCACAAGCAAATGCTTCCGGGAGCGGAATCCGCATATCCCAGCATTCACCGCTCTGCAGTGTTGACGGCGAGCAGCGCCGTCAACACTTCTCCGTTGCCATCACAACGGCTGGCGTTGAAAAATTCACGCCCCGTTGTGACGACATGCAAATCATCCTCGTTTTGTCTTCTGAATCGTCTCCTGGGAAGCGTGACGCTGTGCTCCCAGGAGACATTGCGCTGGGAGATGAAAGGGACGCGCCGACTCCCGCGGGAGGCAAAGCAGGAAGTGCCTGTTACAGACTCCAGAGAAAGGTATTGCAATGCTATTTTAAATCCGATGGGACAAGCATGAAAAATGTTCTCGTACGACACCAGGTCATAAATTTTTCATTTTAACAGTACGGTTCTTCGAAAATACAATACAATCATACAATACATTACATCACTTCCAAATTTTTATTCTGTTGTACGAGAATTTTCATAACATTAGTAACCTCTTCATTTTCGATAGGAGACTAGCATGCAAAACAAATTGTGTGTACTACCGTGTTTCCCCGAAAATAAGCCCGGGTCTTATATTAATTTTAGCAACCAAAAACGCACTAGGGCTTATTTTCAGGGGATGTCTTATTTATTTACAGTATGTACAATGATCTTAAAGTGGTTGTAACCCAAAAAAAAAAAAGACAAAATCCTTTTTCTTTAAAGCATGATAGATTGCATAGTGCTTCTGCTGTGTCATTTATCCATCTCCCGTGTCCCCTGTCTTCTCCCCCTCCACCTCCCCGTCAGGTCAGGAGTCAGTATTTTTACTAGGGCTTATATTGCAGCCCTCCCTGAGAATCATGCTAGGTCTTATTATCGGGGTAGGTCTAATTTTCAGGGAAATTCGGTAGGCATTACAGTCTAGAACTTGTCAGACAATGACATGCTCCAGATCGTAGAAAGCCTGGAAAAATTGTGCAGATCTTCACAGATAAACATCAGATAGGTCAAAAAATCATAGTGTGTCTAGCTCCATCAGAATACAGTACATGTGATGAATGGAGACTTTTGGCCCGTACACACGATCCGAAAATCAGACAAAAGATCATACGTTTTTTTTGCTTGCAGTCTCATATCGAAAGGTTACTAAATTCACGAAAATTCTCCTACGGCAGAATAAAAAAATCGGAAGTGATGTATTATGCTTTAGTGTATTTGTATTGTATTTTCGTACGACAACTGTACTGATCTAATGAAAATTGTACGATCTGGTATCCATACGAGAAAAACTTTCGTGCTCGTCTGATCAGATAATATCGGATGAACTGTCGTGATCGTCTTTCGAAAGCTGTGTATTAACGATCCGATTATCGTACGATCTCTTTCTCTCCGATTTTCAGATTGTGCGTACAGCCATAAGGCATGAAGAAGTTGGGTGGGACTAACTACATAGAGCAACCCCTAGCTATGGAGTGAGGAAAGGATTACATTATTTAAAGGAAAATACATAATGCATGGGCAACATGATAATTGTGACATGACTTTTTTTCAAATGCAGTATTCTAGTAACTTTCACTGAGTCTCAGAGCATCCACCATAGTTGCAGCTTGAAAATCAATATTGAGTGGACCACCGCAGTCTGTGGGGAAAGGGGTAAGCAAGACAAAAAAAAGTATGTTTAGGGGTTGTTTTACGAAAGGCAAATAGACTGTGCACCAGGGGCGCCACCTCCTCTCTTCAGGCCACCCCCTATATGCAATGGATAGATAGGCCGCCACCTATTCATGCATAGCATGAATCTATCCATGACCGCCACCTATTCATGCTTCTGGCCCCTTTCAGGGCACCGGGCGCAGGAATTACAGCGGGCAGGTTTTTTTTTTAAGCACCTGATTAGAGCCACAGGCTCTAATAGGCTTCAAAATAGGGTGGGCTGGGGACGCAGAGAGTGCGACCGGAGCCCACTCAGGTGTGCTGCAACAGCGAATGAATATTCACTGTTGCAATACTGATCCTCCTCCCGGCCAATCGAGAAGCGGGTCTGATACCCGTCACCTGTTGGGCTGAAAGTACAGGCGATCCTATTGGACGCCGAGGAGGAGAAGAGCCGCTGGCTTATGCCTGGATGCCCGATCCCCACTGCCGCTCCTCAGATTGCCCTATCCCCGCCATTCTTTGGATGCCTGATCCCCGCCGCTGCTCCTCAGATGCCCGCTGCCTAGATGGGGTTAGTGCCGGTGGACCGACCAGCAGACAGCAGAGGGGGGGGGGTTGAGTTGCCGCTGGGGGGTTCGGTTGTTTGCCGCCCCCAAAATAAAAAACCACCAGCGGCAACTGCTGTACACTTTGCAAAGTGAAGTTGCACTCTGCAAGTTCAGTTGCTCCAGAGATTAGTAAATGAGATAAAGCTTCACTTTGCAAAGAGTACCCAATCATGTGCAAGGAAAAAATCCATGTGCACGTGATTGGATGATATAAGTCAGCAGAGCTTCTGCTCATTTACTAATCTCTGGAGCAACTGCTTTTCCAGAGTGCAACTGCACTTTTTGGGCCAGATTCTCATAGAATCGGCGGCAGCGTAGTGTAAGCCATTTACACCACGCCACCGCAACTTACTGGAGCAAGTGCCGTATTCTCCAAGCACTTGCTCCGTAATTTGCGGCGGCGTAGTGTAAATGCCCCTGTGTATGGCCGCGTAATTCAAAGGGGGCAAATATTCAAATTAAGCGCGCCCCTGCGCCGATCGAACTGCGCATGCGCCGGGCGGAAAAACAGCCCAGTGCGCATGCTCCAGCTCACAACGGAAAACATCAATGACGCCGATGTGAGCGTCATTGACGTAAAGTCGTATTCGCGGACGACTTAGTAAAACTACGTAACCGACGGAAAAAGACGACGCTGACCCGACGCCATACTTAACATGGCATACGGCGGACTGGCGTAAGGTTACCCCTCATATAGCAGGGGTAACCTTACGCTTACGGAAACGACGTAAACGACGACGACGCGGCGCAAATTCGTTTGGGAATCGGCGTATCAGGCTCATTTGCATAGTCAAATGAGAACTGAACGTAAACGCCACCTAGCGGCCGGCGTCGAATTACATCTAAGATCCGACGGTGTAAGTGACTTACACCTGTCGGATCTACGCCGTATCTATGCGAAAATGATTCTAGGAATCATACGCATAGATACCCGGGGCCAAAAACAGAGATACAACGGTGTTTCCTGAGATACACCGTCGTATCTCTTCTGAGAATCTGGCCCTTTGTCTTTAGTAATGTATTGTATGCATGTGTCCCAATGAAAGGCACTCACTGAATTTATGTAAAATCTTAAAATCTTAAATACCCTTACAAGGCTAGTCTCAAAGGGCCAGATTCACGTAGAATCGCGGCGGCGTAACGTATGCTAGATACGTTACACCACCGCAATTTTTCATCGCAAGTGCCTGATTCACCAAGCACTTGCGATGAAAACTACGCCGGCGGCCTCCGGCGCAAGGCGGGCCAATTTAAATGGGCGTGTACCATTTAAATTAGGCGCGCTCCCGCGCCGGACCTACTGCGCATGCTCCGTTTCTTAACTCCCGCCGTGCTTTGCGCGCCGTGACGTCATTTTTTTGAACGGTGACGCGCGTAGCGTACTTCCGTATTCCCGGACGGCTTACGCAAACGACGTTAAATTTTGAATTTCGACGCGGGAACGACGGCCATACTTTAGAAAGCAATACACTTGCTGACTAAAGTTAGGGCACAAAAAAAAACTAGCGGCGACGTAGCGAACGCGAAAATCCATCGTGGATCCGCCGCAACTCCTAATTTGCATACCCAACGCTGGTTTACGATGCAAACTCCCCCCAGCGGCGGCCGCGGTACTGCATCCTAAGATCCGAGAGTGTAAAACAATTACACCCGTCGAATCTTAGGGATATCTATGCGTAACTGATTCGATGAATCAGCCGCATAGATAGAAACAGAGATACGACGGCGTATCAGGAGAAACGCCGTCGTATCTCATTTGTGAATCTGGCCCAAAATACTTTCACATGTTGAGTAATTATGATTACCCCAACATTTGTATTTTTATTTTTTATTATGTTCTGCCTAGAAATAAAATAACCAAAAAGTGCACAAAAGGCCATCTTGCATGAATGCTTGCCATTTTCCCTGACAAACATCATCCCTTTTTAATAAGCACAGAGCCATGTTGCAAACCTTCTGGTTGTAGTGGAACATGTTTTTGAGGAAGCTGGCACAACTTGATTTTGTACTGGACCGCGGCCAATTGCATTATCTTTGACGCCTGAAACAGTCAGGACCAGATGAATACTCCCCCACTGTCTCCTAGACAATTCAAAGTGTGCTAACAGAAAATCATAACTTCCATGTACAGGAATGAATGATAAGAAGGGCAAAACCATAACCGTCTTTGGGGGGAAAAAAAGGAAAACTAGGTCAGCACTGTGTTAGTGACAAGATAGAGGATGGTCATTTGCCAACCAATGGCAGTTGTTCTAAAATTTGCTACTAAATGCTGCAGCTGAATTCTTAGTTTTTACATAATGATTTTACTGCATGCTTCCAAACCCCAGATGGCTCTAGGTTTTAAACAAAAGAAGCACAAGTCCTGATGACCTTGAAACGAGAAAATCAGTCTGCAGACTACCTGCACTTTTGGGAGCAAGTAAAGTGTGAAGGTAAAAGTGACAGTGTGAAGCAGCTTATCACATTACAGGTCTGCAGGTGCTATACAGGGTATGCACCAGCTGCGGCTCATATGAATAAAAAATAAATACATCTAAGAATAGTCCTCATAAAATCCCAGTCCAGCAGTTTCATCTAATACTTACACCTAAACTACATAAAAGGATCTTTAACCACTTAAGACCCGGACCATTATGCAGGTAAAGGACCTGGCCCCTTTTTGCGATTCGGCACTGCGTCGCTTTAACTGACAATTGCGCGGTCGTGCGACGTGGCTCCCAAACAAAATTGGCGTCCTTCTTTCCCCACAAATAGAGCATTCTTTTGGTGGTATTTGATCACCTCTGCGGTTTTTATTTTTTGCGCTATAAACAAAAATAGAGCGCCAATTTTGAAAAAAATTCAATATTTTTTACTTTTTGCTAAAATAAATATCCCCAAAAAATATATAAAAAAGTTTTCTTTCCTCAGTTTACGTATTCTTCTACCTATTTTTGGTAATAAGCGTTTATCGATTGGTTTGTGCAAAATTTATAGCGTTTACAAAATAGGGGATAGTTTTATTGCATTTTTATTAATCATTTTTTTTTTACTACTAATGGCGGCGATCAGTGTTTTTTTTTTCGTGACTGCGACATTATGGAGGACACATCGGACAATTTTGACACATTTTTTGGGACCATTGTGATTTTCACAGCAAAAAGTGCTCTAAAAATGCACTGTTTACTGTGAAAATGACAATTGCAGTTTATGAGTTAACCACTAGGGGGCACTGTAGGGGTTAAGTGTGACCTCATATGTGTTTCTAACTGTAGGGGGGCAGGGCTGGACGTGTGACGTCAGTGATATATCCCAGTCCCTATATCAGGGAACAGACGATCGCCGACACTGCCACAATAAAGAACGGGGAAGGTGTGTTTACACACACCTCTCCCAGTTCTTCAGCTTTGGTGACCGATGGCAGGACACCACGGCGATCGGTTCCGCGGGTCCCGCAGGCGCGGTCACGGAGCTTCGGACCGGGTCGCGAGTGCGCCACCGCCTGCGCGCTCACGACCCCATGGCGGGGCCTAAAGAGACACGTACAGGTACGTGATTGTGCCCAGCCGTGCCATTCTGCCGACATATATCGTCAGTAGGGGGTCCTTAAGTGGTTAAAGGGGTTGTAAAGGTACAATTTTTTCCCTAAATAGCTTCCTTTACCTTAGTGCAGTCCTCCTTCACTTACCTCATCCTTCCATTTTGCTTTTAAATGTCCTTATTTCTTCTGAGAAATCCTCACTTCCTGTTCTTCTGTCTGTAACTCCACACAGTAATGCAAGGCTTTCTCCCTGGTGTGAAGAAAGCCTCTTGAGGGGGGAGGGGGCGAGCAGGAGCAACCCCTTTAAAACTGCATTAGAATTACTTACTCTGCGTTCTCTATCTTGTACAATTAAATGGGTTTGCAACAGTGGCGGCCACTCCATTAGGGGCGCAGGGGCGTCACCCCCTAATCCATGTGCCCGGGCCCTAATCTACATGCAGGGCGGCAGATGCATGGATTTAAAGTTGTTTTTTTTAAGCACATGATTAGAGCCTGAAGCTGACATGACCGGTTTTCTCGGCAAAAACCAGCAAGAAAACTGCTTCTTGCCGAGATTCCCGTTCGTGTGTACAAAGGCTTTCAGGTTTCTCGTCGGGAGAAAAAAAGAGAACCTGCTATCTTTTTTCTCGTCGAGATTCTTGTCGGCCAGTTTCCCGACGAGAAACCCGAGAGTGTGTATACTTACCTGTCGCTGTGGAAACCTGCGCATGCTCGAAATGACTTTGACGGTAGCTTCCACGGCATAGGTAGGGTGAAGCAAGATGGCGGCGACGGCATCGAATGTGACTAGCGCATGCTCGTCGTACACGATGACATCACCGCGTTCTTTCCTTTCACCGCGGTTCTTTTGAAACGAAAGTCTGTACACTCGGGCGGCAAGAGTTTCTTGCCAAGAATCTCGTCAGGGAAAACGACAGGTTTTTCCTGACGAGATTCTCGGTCGTGTGTACGAGGCCTGAGGCTCTAATTGGCTTCAAAAAAGGGTGGGCTTGGGGCGCAGAGCACTGTGCCCTGAGCCCACCCAGTTGTGTGACAGTAGCAAATTGATATTCGCTATTGTCTTTCTGCTTCTCCTCCCGCCCATCAGGAAGCGGGTCCTAAGGCCTGATTGGCCTAAGAGGAGAAGCAGTAGTTTTGCCCGGGAGCAGGGGGAAGATGCCGAGGAGGAGATGCAGGGGGAAGCCTCTAAATCTGCCTGTGGCCTGGATGGGGTAAGTGCGGGGCTGATGGGCAGAAGGGCGCACAACGGGGGAGTGTAAGTAACTAGAGCATCAGACACCATTGGTTTGCAATATACACTATATATATATATTATATATATTATATATATTATATATATTATATATATTATATATAATATATATAATATATATATATATATATATATATATATATATATATATATATATATATATATATATATATATATATATATATATATATATATATTATATATATATATATATATATATACACACACACACACACACACACACACACACACACACACACACACACACACACACACACACACAAAATCAGAGGTGGAAAACACACTTCCTTTTAGAATTTAACATGCATGCCAGTGTTGCTGGCCACACTGAAAATTGGGCCAAATCAATTTCACAATTGTCATACATGCAGAGCAACTAAAGCATATAGGGCTAGATTCAGGTAGGGGCAAACAATGTTACGCCGGCGTAGTGTATCATATTTACGCTACGCCGCCGTAAGTTAGAGAGGCAAGTGCTGTATTCACAAAGCACTTGCCTTCTAAGTTACGATGGCGTAGCGTAAATGGGGCCGGCGTAAGCGCGCGTAATTCAAATGTGGATGAGGGGGCGTGTTTTATGTTAATTATCGGTGACCCAACGTGATTGACGTTTTTTACGAAAAGGCGCATGCGCCGTCCGTGTACATATCCCAGTGTGCATTGCTCCAAAGTACGCCGCAAGGACGTATTGGTTTCGACGTGAACGTAAATTACGTCCAGCCCTATTCGCGAACGACTCACGCAAACAACGTAAAAAATTCAAATTTCGACGCGGGAACGACGGCCATACTTAACATTGCGTGCGCCTCCTAATAGCAGGAGTAACCTTACGCTGAAAAAGCCTAACGTAAACGACGTAAAAAAAAAGCGCCGGGCGTATGTAAATGTGTGAATCGGCGTATCTAGGTCATCTGCATATTCTACGCCGAAAATGACAGAAGCGCCACCTAGCGGCCAGTGTAAATATGCACCCTAAGATACGACGGTGTAAGAGACTTACGCCAGTCGGATCTTAGGCTAATGTCGGCGTATCTTGCTTTCTGAATACAGAAAAAAGATACGCCGGCGCAGCTTTGAATTTACGCGGCGTATCTAGCCCATAAGGTTGTATTATGCAGAAGCACAAAGCCAACTAATGATGCATGACTGCACAATGACCAATTCATGTGCTCCCATTAGGATTGAGAGCCTGCTAAGATGGCTGTGAAGATTTGTGATGTTTGTGCCCTCAGTCCCACACTGACTTTTACAGATGTCATTGACTGTCAGCGGATCTCTGTGATGAACGCACTTTTGTAGAAGACACATTAGTGGAAATAAAATGCACAATTGCATTTTGTGTTTTCAGATGTGAAGGCCTGCGCCGACATCCAGTCGGTCCTTCAGGAAAATTTATGTTCTTTTTATAGGTTTTCAAAGAAGGTCTGCTTCATTGGATCTTCGATTTTTTCACACTAAAGTTCCTCACCGCCAATCAGGAGGCAGGTCGTGAGACCTGTTTCCCCCATTGGTCAAAGCGTCAGGCGATCCTATTGGATACTTAAAGCGGGAGTTCACCCATTTGTTAAATTTTTTTTTTTCTCCCCTTAGATTGCTGCTCGTTCGGTCTAGGGGAATCGGCTATTTGTATTAAAATATGAGCAGTACTTACCCGTTTTCGAGATGCATCTTCTTCCGTCGCTTCCGGGTATGGGTCTTCGGGAGCGGGCGTTCCTTCTTGATTGACAGTCTTCCAAGAGGCTTCCGACGGTCGCATCCATCGCGTCACTCGTAGCCGAAAGAAGCCGAACGTCGGTGCGGCTCTATACTGCGCCTGCGCACCGACGTTCGGCTTCTTTCGGAAAATCGTGACCCGATGGATGCGACCGTCGGAAGCCTCTCGGAAGACTGTCAATCAAGAAGGAACACCCATTCCCGCAGCCCATACCCGGAAGCGACGGAGAGGATGCATCTCGTAAACGGGTAAGTACTGCACATATTTTAAAACAAATAGCCGATTCCCCTAGAGAAAACGAGCAGGAATCTAAGGGGAAAAAGTGCCCTCTAAGGGTGAACCCCCGCTTTAAGCTGTGGCGGAGGAGGAGACATGGCGGAGGAAGCTTGAGGAGTGGACACCGCCGCTGCCCGTACTCCAGGAGAGGACACCACAGCACTGCCACATGAGCGGGTAAGTGCCGGACCACCGGAGGGGTTGCTGTCAGGGCTGTGCTGCCTTGCGGGGGGGTGCTGTCTCAGTGCCGTGCCACCGGGGGGTGTTGTTTGTTTGCCACCCCCCAAAAGAAGAACCCACCAGCCGCCACTGAAACCTTTACATATACCCACTGAAGTGACTAGTCTCAGGTAATACACAGAGATAAAACAAATCCTCCTACATAAGTTGCACCTGTTTATTATCAGCCCTCTCCCCTTTACAGCCTTTCAAAGTACAGAATTAAGGCAGCATTTATTAGCTCGAGGAGGCAGGAGGTGAGGATCTGATGTCACACGGCACAGCAGGGAGATGAGTGTAATCTTAGACCTGAGGCCAACCCTCCTCTACACAGTCTCAGAGAGAAACATGCATGACTGAGGCTGTCAGAAGTGACTCATGCAGATAACAGAGGAAGGAGAGAACAAACAAGATTTAAACTAGGTGCTTTGGATTAAGGCAAGTACACACTATAGAAGGATATACTTTGTTCATTTTTTCATTTCAGATGTTTACAAGCACTTTAAAAGAAAAGTATGGACTTAAAAAAAAGACATTTATACTCAGTCAGGTGGATGCAGCATCTGTCTCCTGCTGGCTCTGAGACTTGAGCGATCAAACACATTTCTCCCCCTCTGCTTTGAGCAGAGACCTGGGACTGTCAGTCTCTGGCTCTCTGCTCTGTCTCCCCCCACCCTCCAGCATTCACTGGCACACTGGGCTGTGGAGGGGGCTGGAGGGACTGGCTCAGGCTTTTCAGAGCCTGGACCTGTCTGAGCAGAGGCATATCTAGTGAAAATAGCGCCTATGGCAAGCACTAAAACTGCGCCCCTGTTGAAACATTTGAAACCCATCTTTCAGATAACCTTAAAGCGGAGGTTCACCCAAAAAATAAATAAATCGGCTGAATGTAATGTTAAAAATATTTTTTTGGGTGAACCAAAAAGAAACTAACAAAACTAGTGATATTTATCATCCCTTGTGATACCTTGGGTAGTGACATATCCCCTATATGGAAAAATCTGGGGTTTATTAGACCCCTGATCCCTCCTCTGCCCTCCAAGGCCAGGTAAATGCAGAACCAACACTGGAAGTTTTGAAATCTTCATCACTTAAGGCCTCAGTTTTCACAGAGGAGAGGGAGAAACTGATGTTCCTCCTTCTTCTTTGTGCGCTGCCAATCCGACCAGATGGAATGGAAGAGCCTGGGAGAACAGGGGAGGGCTGTGGCTGAACGCAGCAGGGATAGCGCTGCCATTGTCCATTAGCAAAGGTGCTGAAAAGGAGATCCTGCCTATGCTCGGGAGGAGGTAAGAAGAGACCCTCAGACCCTGGGAAGTGCCTTGCTGCCCCCTTCATATGGCGCCCATGGCACTTGCCATGGCTGCCATACCCTAGATACGCCACTGCGTCTGAGTGATGTGTATTGATAGCGGACTTTAGCCCACTGTTGGCTCCAAAGAGGTCACAGGAGTGCAGAACCTACAGGAGAAGTATAGCCAAACAAGCTTTGACTATTACTCTCCTTTAAGCAAGACTGCTAAAGCATCAGGAGCTGAGTAGAGCCACCAAAGATTAACTACTTCAGACCCGGGCCATTGTTACTATGCATAGCTGCACCAGATTCTGAGTGGACCAGTTTTAGTAAATCTCCTTCAGGCCAGGTTCACACTGGTACGACAAACGCTCCGACATTGGGAGCTCATGTCGCATGACGTGTGAAAATCAATGTTTCCCTATAGGAGCCATCTTAACACAAGTCGGTCCGACTTTGAAAATGCTCCCTGCACTACTTTGGTCCGACCTTTATACTACTTCAGCCCATTAAATGTCACTGAAGTCGGATCGCCGTCTTGACTGATCCGACTTTGGCATGTGACTTGTGCTCTGATGATCTTAAAGGGGAACTCCACGCCAAATAATAATAAAAAAAAAAAAAACGGCATGGGTTCCCCCTCCAAGAGCATACCAGGCCCTTTGGTCTGGTGTGGATTTTAGGGGGAACCCCTACACCGAAAAAATGTGTTTCGGCAGCGCCGCAACATGGGAGCTTTTAACCCTTTCTTCGGCCACTAGAGGGGGTTAAAAGCGCCCTGCTTGTGGTCGAAAAGCTAACGTGGCCATGCTACAGTGTAAAAGGGTTCTTATGAGCAGCAGTGTGCATGAGGCCAAGGTGGGTGGGAGCCTTTTTAAGCATAGTAAGTTCTAGCCCGGACGTTTATTTTAAAACTTGGCACTTCTGTGCAAAAGCCATTTGATACAAACCCAATTCAAAGAGATTCATTTTCTAAATGACCAGTAAAAGTGAATATACAGAGGCAATTAGGAAGAAGATTATCATAAGGTTTGTCAGAATGAATGAGGAATTACATTTATTTGTAATTTTTGGTCTATAGCAGTGGTCTCCAAACTGCGGCCCGGGGGCCAGATGTGACCCTTTGCTTGCTTTTATCAGGCCCTTGGGGCACTATGTCATCCAACAATGAGGCAGAATTCATCCAACTGACATCAATGATGGGGCACAACTCCTCCCACCAACAAAGGAGCACAATCTCACCCAATGACACCAACAATGGGGCACAATTTCTCCCAATGACACTAATGATGGAGAACAATTGTTCCCACTGACATCAAAGATGGCGCATTGTTTATTCCCACTGACGTTGGGACCTTTTCTACTCCCAATGGCCACAGTCCGGCCCCCCCCCCCCCCAAAGTCCGAGAGACAGTAAACTGGCCCCCTGTTCAGAAAGTTTAGAGACCCCTGGTCTATAGCAATGGATTCTGATTTGAACTGTCAAAATTCAATTTTCCAGTGTATTTTGAATCTGACTGGTTATTGTGATGCAGCACCAGCTGTCCAAGTCAATGCAAGATGACTGCTCTCTCACTCCAGGCTTTTTAATATTCATACATCATGTTAAATCAGTCCATGTACAATATGGTGCCACATCCCAAATGTTATCAGCGCAGTGTTTCTCTGATGTTGGAGCTGTCTCAATAAGCATACATTGATTCATATACAGTATTATGATGCTTTTCATTGCTAAGAACTCAGCACTGAATGTCTGGAACACATAAGGACTTAGGCCTCGTACACACGACCGGTTTCCTCTGCAGAATCCATCAAGAAACTTGCTGGGAGATATTTTTTTGCCGAGGAAACCGATCGTGTGTACATTTTCGTCGAGGAAAATGTCAAGAAACTCGACGAGCCAAAAAGAGAGCAAGTTCCTCGACGGGAATGAAGAAACTTGCCTTGTCGAGTTCCTCGACAGCCTAACAAGGAACTCAACGAGGAAAACGATGTGTTTCGCCCGTCGAGTTCCTCGGTCTTGTGTACGAGGCTTTAGTTGACTTCTCCTTTGCCCTGTATAGTGGTGTTTGGACAGATGTGTTCCTGGATGGTCTTTTGCAAACTAAGTTGATAAAAATAAGCGTTTGTTAAGAGCAAGCTGTAAAAATCACTTATTTCTGTGCAGTTAATATGTTTCTTGTGGCAGATACATACAGCTGTTTTTTTTTCTTTGCTTGGTTATTGATTCCATGACATGATATGACCCTGGTGGTGTGGCATTTAGTCTGTCTCCCTAAGTAATCAATGGTGCTTTCAGCTTACGTAATACTCTTCTGTTGAAGATCAATATCTATTGAAAAAGATAAATATCCATTGTTCCTTTAATCATAACATGATATGGGGGTAAAGGAAAGAACGCATGACAAGGAAGAAATGTAAGCAACGCAAGCCAAAAACAACCCTTGTGTATGTGCATTCAGACTATACCTAGTCCATCTGCACAACACACATTTTGTTTTTTCCATCAATAAATATTATTATTATTATTATTGCTATTATTTTTACTGCATCTATAAATCCTACAAAACAAGAGGCATTTTCATTAGCGATATATTTCATTTTCATCCTATATTTTCTGTATTTCGCATTATTTCGGGCTTTTTTCTCAACTCATCAAAATCACTTTGTAGCATTTAAAATAGAACCAGTTACTAAAATCTCATATACGTTTTTACAATTTGAAATCTACAGCTTAATGATGATTCTGCTATGAATGTCCTTGTTCAGTTGCTTCCTGTTATGAGGTGACAACTGCCTCCCAGCATTGCCATTGTGTCACATGCAACTCTTGTGAGGTCTGGGAGCGGCTGTGCTAACACACATTGCATAAGCATAGTCCAAAGATGCCAATGGAGAGCAATGACATGCAGCAAACTCCAGACAGGAAGTGGCTAAAAAAGGTTTGAGGAGATCAGTAGCACTGATATACAACAAAGGATGAAAAAGAGAAAAAACAGTATTAAAAAAAAATAGCGTTTTGCTTTTAGGCCAAAAAAGATCAATATTGGTCTCATCTGACCAGAGCATCTTCTTCCACATGTTTGCCTCACATGGCTTCTCACAAACTGCAAATGAGTGTTTGTGTGGCTTTCTTTCAACAATGGCTTTTTTCTTGCCACTCTTCCATAAAGGCCAGATTTGTGGAGTGCACAACTAATAGTTGTAGACAGATTCTCCCACCTGAGCTGTGGATCTCTGCAGCTCCTCCAGAGTTACCATGGACCTCTTGGCTGCTTCTCTGATTAATGCTCTCCTTGCCGGGCCTGTCAGTTTAGGTGGACGGCCATGTCTTGGTAGGTTTTCAGTTGTGCCATACTCTGCATTTTCAGGTGGTGGCTTCAACCTGAGATGTTCAAAGTTTGGGATATTTTTTTATAACCTAACCCTGCTTTAAACTTCTTTACAACGTTATCCCTGACCTGTCTAGTGTGGTCCATGTCCTTCATGATGATGTTTGTTCATTAACCCCCCTGGCGGTATTCCCGAGTCTGACTCGGGGTGAGATTTTCATACCAAAAGCGGTATCCCCGAGTCAGACTCGGGCTTGCCTCGCTGCAGCAGCAGACAAAGTTACTTACCTTGTCCCTGGATCCAGCGATGCCACCGCACTGTGTGAGCAAGCGGGACCTCGCTCGATTCACAGTGTCCTCCTGTGCCACCGATCTCCGTTCCCTGCGACGTTACGACGCACGGGAGCGGAGAACGGCGCCAAATTCAAAAACGTAAACAAACACATTACATACAGTATACTGTAATCTTATAGATTACAGTACTGTATGTAAAAAATACACACCCCCCTTGTCCCTAGTGGTCGGCCCAGTGCCCTACATGTTCTTTTATATAATAAAAACCTTTCTTTCTGCCTGCAAACTGTAGATTGTCCATAGCAACCAAAAGTGTCCCTTTATGTCAAAAATGGTTTTAGATCAGCTAGAAAACAGCGATAATAAATTATAATCACTTGCAGAATTGTGCGATAGCGATTTGTGGGGAAATTCATCATAAAAAAAAAAAATAATGACAGCAACAATTCTGCAACTGAGCAAATTTCTGTGATTTTGAGTTGATTACATTATTGAATAATTTTTATTAGAATTATATTATTATTTGTTATAATCATTTATAATTATTTATTAGATTATAATTTATAATTTTGATTAGAAGTGAGCCGAAGGTAAGGAAGACTGGAAGCCGGGGTGGTCCTGTGCGGGTTTTTTTTTTTTTTTTTTTTTCTTTCTCTGTTTTGTATTGCTTTGTGTAGTTTGGGGGGTCCCCATCTAAGGGGGTAGATAAGTAAGGGCATACCGATAACAAGGAAACAGACGGGAGGAGGCGCTCGAAGTACATACATATTAAACTAGGGGAGCAGACAAAGTAGGTCAAATTGACAACGGGTGTAGTTAAGAATAAGAGTGAAAACTGAACGGGCTATAATTATGTTTTTGGATTTGTGTCTGTTTATTTTTTTGAAGAGACATTATGTCTAGAATAATGTAATGTATGGTTGTATTTATTTGTATGATAATCTCTTGTGACCTTGTTATAAAAGAAAAAGGAAAATAAAAGAGTAAATGTGAAAAAAAAAAAAATAATTTATAATTTTGTTTTTAAAAAAATGTCATACCCGGGATGCCTACTAGTCTCTTGTTTGGTCAGATTTAAGTGAGTTATTCCTAAAAATTACAGGCCAACAGTATAAAACGCCAAATTTCCTTGCAAATAATGGTACCGCTTTCAGCATCTTTTTTCTGAAAGAATCATACCGCCAGGGAGGTTAAAGTTCTCTAAAAAAAACTCTGAGGGCTTCATGGAACAGCTCTATTTATACTAAGATTAAATTACACACAGGTGGACTTTATTTAATAATTAGGTGAATTCTGAAGGAAAATTGGTTCCACTAGATTTTAGTTTGGGGTATTAGAGTAAGCCCCCATTCACATCTAGGCGTTTTAACGCCTGTAGTGCTACGCCGCTGCCGCCAGAGGGATGAAAACATATGTCCCTCTATGGAGATGGTTCACATCTCCACGCCGAACGCCTGCCGCCTGAAAAAAGGTCCCAGACCTTTTTTTCAGGCGGCTTTCGGTGTTCGGCTAGGAGATGGGAACCATCTCCATAGAGGGGGTCAATCTGGGGCACATCTAGGCGGACAATACCGGCGTTTTGTCGCCGCAAATCGCGGTACAAAACGCCGCTATTTGTACCGCGATTTGCGGCGACAAAACGCCGCAAATTTGTCTGCCTAGGTGTGAATGGAGCCTAAAGGGGCTGTATACAAATGCACACCACACTTTTCAGATATCTATTTGTAAAGAAATGTTGAAAACCATTTATCATTTTCCTTCCACGTCACAATTATGCGCCACTTTGTGTTGGTTTATCACATAAAATCCCAATAAAATACATTTACGTTTTTGGTTGTAACCTGACAAAATGTGGAAAATGTCAAGGGCTTATAATACTTTTTCAAGGTGCTGTAGATGTGTCAACGCTAGCCATAAATGTGCCTGCTGCTTTTCAGTTTAATGGTGCATTTTCCAATGTCGGAAGAGGACTGAGACAAAAAAATGGGGAAACCTCCTTTTCCTACGCTGAATAGCAATTTGTGCCAGTAATTGAAGGTTGCAAACCAGTTCAAAATGATAGATAACTAGCTAGCTGATCTCAGGTTAGATTTTCAGGTTTTCTGCCTTTTCATATTATGTTCATTTACCAACAGTTCTATAAAACGATATGGTTTAGTAATTACGTCATTATAGTGGTTAATAGAAAGCACTTTGTATTTGTTGAAAGTGGAGGATGTACAAATACAACTATTTCATGTTTGCTTTTTCTTTGTGTCTGACAGGTGCAGATCATTGTCAGGAACAGGGTGAAAAAAGAAAGGAAAAACCATCAAAAAGGCCAGTGGAATAAATGAGAGGTTGGCCACAGAATCTCTTGCTGCACAGAGCCGAATCACCATGGTAACCAGAAAATACAATTAAAAAGGCAAGTGAGGTAGAAACAGATGAGTAGGCAGCTCCTTACCTTTGGACAGAAGGAAGTGAAATAATTATGCAGGAAAGAAAATGGTATATGACAAATATGGTTACTCATTGGAGACGGGAAGTATCTTTTCATTAAAGAAGGAATGTGCCACTTTTATCTCAAAGGAAGGGGAGCGCCATGACATTTGTTGAGGAGACCATCTGCTTAAGATTGTATTTTTCCTTAATTTTCATTTGTTAGGCATTGACAGTTATTGTCCAGGCTGATTGTACCTTTACCTGGTTTAAAACCTGAGGGGACACAATATTTCCGAGGCAGAAAGGAAAGATAAAGAGAGAGAAAGGGAGTATCTCCACCATTGGCAAACACCTACCATGGGATGTCGGCAAAGTGCGGAGGAGAAAGAGGCTGCAAGGCGCTCGCGCAGGATTGACAGGCACCTGCGCTCGGAAAGCCAGCGCCAACGCCGGGAAATCAAACTTTTGCTACTTGGGACCAGCAACTCTGGTAAAAGCACCATTGTAAAACAGATGAAGATCATCCACAGTGGAGGCTTTAACCTGGAGGCATGCAAAGAATATAAACCCCTCATTATTTATAATGCAATTGACTCACTCACTCGCATCATTAGAGCACTTGCCACCCTGAAAATCGAGTTTCACAACCCAGACCGAGCGTATGATGCAGTACAGCTCTTCGCTTTGACTGGGCCAGCAGAGAGTAAAGGTGAAATTACGTCTGAGCTCCTAGGAGTCATGAAGAGACTGTGGGCAGACACGGGTGTTCAGGAGTGTTTCAGTCGCTCCAATGAGTACCATCTGGAAGACAATGCTGCTTATTACCTCAATGACCTGGACAGGATAGCAGCCATTGAGTATATCCCTACTGTAGAAGACATCCTGCGCTCACGAGATATGACTACAGGCATTGTGGAGAACAAGTTCACCTTTAAAGAGCTAACTTTCAAAATGGTCGACGTTGGGGGTCAGAGGTCTGAAAGGAAGAAGTGGATTCATTGCTTTGAAGGTGTGACAGCCATAATATTCTGTGTGGAACTCAGTGGATATGACTTGAAGCTTTATGAGGACAACCAAACAGTAAGTACAAAAATAATCTCAGGGAACGGGGATGTTCTTCTGCTGTGGTTTTTTAATGTTTTTATTTTTTTAATAGTTCTGTTTAAAGTAGGGAATGGTTAGAATCCCAGTCAGTTTTTAAGGCTGCGTTGGTCTCTGATGGAAGATTTCCCCTCACTTCCTGTACTGGTAACTATAGGATGTGGGGGTAGTGTCCCCAGTGGGAATGTGGACAGTTGTACAAACATGACAGGCTTTCTAATGCATCTCTACTCCGCTAATAAGTGGTTTTATTGCTGTTAGTGTCCTCATTGATGAGATCTTAGGGCCAGATTCACGTAGAATCGCGGCGGCGTAACGTATCATAGATACGTTACACCGCCGCAAGTTTTCATCGCAAGTGCCTGATTCACAAAGCACTTGCATGAAAACTTATGCCGGCGGCCTCCGGCGTAAGCCTGTGTAATTCAAAGGGGCGTGTGCCATTTAAATTAGGCGTGCTCCCGCGCTGGACCTACTGCGCATGCTCCGTTTTGAAATTCCCGCCGTGCTTTGTGCGAAGTGACGTCATTTTTTCGAACGGCGACGTGCGTAGCGTACTTCCGTATTCCCGGACGTCTTACGCAAGAACAACATTTTTTTTAATTTCGACGCGGGAACGACGGCCATACTTTATACAGCACATAACGTGTGCTGTGTAAAGTTAGGGCAGCTAAAACGACGACTAACTTTGCGACGGGAAACTAGACTAGCAGCGATGTATCGAACGCGAAAAACCGTCGTGGATCGCCGTAACTACTAATTTGCATACCCGACCCTGGTTTACGACGCAAACTCCCCCCAGCGGCGGCCGAGGTATTGCATCCTAAGATCCGACAGTGTAATTCAATTACACCTGTCGGATCTTAGGGCTAACTATGCGTAACTGATTCTATGAATCAGTCGCATAGTTAGGAAGACCCTAAAACAGATACGACGGCGTATCAGGAGATACGCCGTCGTATCTCTTTTGTGAATCTGGGTCTTAAGTCTTATGGCCCATACACACAATCCGAAAATGTAGTGTATTTCTAATGTATTTTCAGAGGACAACTGTACTGATTAATCGAACATCGTACAATCTGGTATCATACGAGAAAAATTTGTGCTTGTCGGATAATATCAGATGAACTTGATAACGATATTGAGAGGAAAATTGGGACTTTAAAGGTGCAAAGATACACGAATGAATATATAAAAAAAATATTTTTAATGTATAAAAGTAAAAATGTACAGAATAACATCCATCTAGGGTATAATATACAATTTCAGAGTGTGCATTTAGACAAAATTCTCAACATGTTTCACCACTGTTAGTAGCTTCTTCAGGAGATTAACATTTGTCGAGCACTATCTACTGAGAAATATATTGACAAACATGATACACAGATGATACAAAAGAAACACAAATCAAAACATTGTAGACAAAATAAGATTCATCTCTAATTGGCTGGGTTCGCAAAGACCGACTTACAATAGGAGCCAGCAATTGCCTATATGCAGATGGACTGGTTGAAAATATAAAATATGAATGAGGCCGGGAGGTCACGAGGAAGCCCAGAAAAAAGGATCATTTGGTGGAAGTTATGTAGACAAGACATACTCTAGGGACTGGGTAGTGGTAAGGAATCCACATAGACAAGGAGGCAACTTAATAATACATTTTCTTTAACTGACCAGATGGGGTGAGTAAACTAAAAAGAAAAGAAAAACTACCTGAAATACGCTGAAAGATATTGATCAGATGAATAAACATCCACAACTTTCAGAATGGAGGTGATTGGCATTCAAAAGGCCCATTGAGACTCGCCAATCCTAAAAGAGGTCATTATAAATTCAAATATCCAAATAAACTGCTTAAAAAGAACCCCACCATATAGCAGATAGAACGTGATCGGCTCTTGAAAGCTCTGTACTAACGATCCGATTATCGTACAATCGCTTTGATAGCGGTATTTTCCCTCCGATTTTCGGAGTGTAGGGGCCATTAGTGACTGTGAGATAAGAAAAAACTCTCACAGACGGTGATAAAAATCTGCCAGGTTGCAGTCCTTCCCATTGGAGCCCTTTCACTGGAGGGCACATTGGGCTTGGACAATGAATAAATGGGAATTGTAAAGACCTGCTAACAGATGCCACACATTCTGGAAATAGCCAAAAGCAGTCTGTGGGGTCGATTTTAGTAAAACTGAAGAGAAAAATCTGGTGCAGCTCTGCATAGTAGCCAATCAGCTTCCAGCTTTTTCTTTTGTCAAGCTAAAGTTAGAAGCTGATTGCCTACAATGCAGAACTGCACCAGATTTTGCGCTCTCCAGTTTTAGTAAATCAACCTCTGCATGTCCCATAACTAAACTGGAGACTACTATCTGTACCAATGGTGCTGTTCACCTCTTATCTATGCATATAAGAATGTGCATACTTCATATATTCATAGGTCAAGGGCAGATAGCACCACCAGTTTACTCAGTAGAATAAACATTGCTTACAGAGACTAGGTGAAGTATATTTAAGAAGAGTACACATTCTCTCTAGCTATCAAGCTCTACAGAAGTCTTCTATGCTAAAACAGTGAGGCCTCGTACACACAACCGTTTTCCTCGACAGAATCCATCAAGAAATTTGGTGGCAGAGCTTTTTTGCCGAGGAAAACGGTCGTGTGTGTTTTTCGTCGCGAAAACTGTCGTGGAACTCGACGAGAAAAAAAGAGAACAAGTTCTCTTTTTCCTCGTCGGGAGTCTCAATTTCCTCGTGGTGTTTCTCGTCGGGCTGGTTTACGACGAGAAACGCGTTTGTGTGTATGCTTAGAAACCCGCGCATGCTCAGAATAAAGTATGAAACGGGAGCGCACCTTTGGTAAAAGTAGTTTTCGTAATAGAGGTAGCACATTCGTCACGCTGTAACAGACTGAAAAGCGCGAATCGTCACTCACCAAACTTTTACTAACACGCGGCAACACAAGATTAGCAAAAGCAGCCCCAAGGGTGGCGCCAATGGAATAGAACTTCCCCTTTATAGTGCTGTCGTACGTGTTGTACGTCACCGCATTTGAGAACAACGAGATTTTGTCTTGACAGTGTGTACGCAAAGAAAGCTTGTCAAGATTCTCGACAAGCCTAACAAGGAACTCGTCGAGGAAAACGATGTTTCATTTACGACGAGTTCCTCTGTCGTGTGTACGAGGCCTAACAGTTCCAACACTTTCCCCAAAAACTAGTATCTTGCACCTTCAAACTTCCAGCTTCAAAGCAGGTTGTAGGCCTCAGTAATCAGTTTGTAAAAAGGAAAATTGTCTCAGGCCCCGTACACACGACCGAGTTTCTCGGCAGAATTCAGCCAGAAACTCGATCGGAGCCGTATTCTGCCGAGAAACCCGGTCGTCTGTACACTTTCGGCCGAGGAAACCGTCGAGGATCTCGTCGGGCCAAATAGAGAACATGTTCTCTATTTCCTCGTTAGTCAATGAGGAAACTTGGCTCGCCGAGATCCTCGGCGGCTTCACAAGGAACTCGACCAGCAAAACGATGTGTTTTGCCCGTCGAGTTTCTCGGACGTGTGTACGGGGCCTCAGACTGTCTGTGTTAGGCCCCTTTAACATGGGGCGGAATCCGTTTTTTTCCCCCAATTCAATTTGTATTGTATACAAAAGATGGAATACACAAAGAGAAAAGGTTGTATGGTATAAAATCAAGTACAATGTATTAATACAGTATATCAGAATTAACACTAAGTATACAATATACATAAACAGGGTGTAGCAAAAACATTTGAACAGTATGGGTGACTAGACTCAAAAGTAATGAAATAGTTACATGAATGGTACAGATACTGTTTTTAAACAACAATGCTGTAATTTCCCTATTGGTGTTCATCAGGGAGCCTACTAGTTAGAGTAGCTTTGGACATCCATATCATGTGTAATACTTCAGTGGTACCAGTATAGGCCGGGGGCATATTACGCAGGATGTTGGGGCTAAGTGTAACCGTATGCAAGCTCACTATATTTGATGCTCTCATAAGCATATTATCTACTGTCATTTATTGGTTACATAGTGTTTTCAGCAGTTAGCAGCCTGGTGTTATTTTCTCGTAGGATAGCAACCCATACAGAAAAGGGTGGTTCTAGTAGGCATAGTCAGTGGTCAAGTTGCTCAAGCAAGATGGTGGGAAGATTCTGCTATCTGAATTGAAAGGTAGGGGAGTAACAGAAGAACTCATTGAAAGTAGAGGAATAGGATATTGGAAAGAGTTGGCGGGGAAGGGTGGTATGTCCGTCGATCCCCACAGAGCGGAGTGGGCGGATGACTGGTCCATGTCCGCTCCGCTTATGCAGAGCGGACATAGACACAATCCGCTCTGCTCTGTGGGCAGTCATATGTAAGCGGACCATCTGTCCGTTCACACCCGCCTGCCCTCTGATCCAGCCAGATGGAGGAGAAAGGATCCCCATCCTCCATATGTTTTTTTGCCAGATCGGAGGTAGCCGGGTGCCCATAGAGATGAATGGAGGGTCCGAACGGGTCCGCCTGAAAAATGGACAGGCAGTACCAATCAGACTTCTCATGTGACAGAGGCCTTACCTTTAAACGCCTATTGGAGATGCCTTTTACAGTATGGGAGAATGAAAAAATACTGTGGTAGGCTGTTTAGATGACTCTTAAGGTCCATACACATAATCGGACATTTCGAGAAACAACGGTCCGACGTGTTTTATCGGACAATCTGACCGTCTGTATGCTCCATCGGACAATCGTTGTCTGTTTTTCCACGGACAAATGTTCATGTGCATGATCTCAAACTTTTCGACAACAAATGTCCGATGGAGGATCGTCCGATCATGTGTGTACACAAGTCCATCGGACTAAAATCCAAAGTACAAACACGCTCAGAACCAATGCTAAACATCAGACAAAAATAGCAGAAGTTGCCCAAAGGGTGGCGGTAAAGAGCTGAAAAACCACGTGATTTAGTGAATGTTGGCTGAAAATGTTCTGCCGTGCGTATGTAGAACAAGTTCACGGCCAACGCCCATCGGACCAAAATCCACGGAAAAGTCAGATGGAAGTCCGATCGTGTGTATGAGGCTTAAGACTACGTCAATTCTAACAAACTTTGATTAGTATGGGGTGAATGTTGGCTGAAAATGTTCTGCCGTGCGTATGTAGAACAAGTTCACGGCCAACGCCCTTCGGACCAAAATCCACGGAAAAGTCAGATGGAAGTCCGATCGTGTGTATGAGGCTTAAGACTACGTCAATTCTAACAAACTTTGATTAGTATGGGGTAGTGTTAGAAATTTAGATTATTGATGCTACAAGATCAGTAGACAGAGGTTTTTTAGGCACAAGAGAATATGTACATGTTGTGTTTCCACACCGTCATAGAATGTTAATGGAGAGCTCAAGGCAAAAATGAAACCTCTGTCTTAAACGTATAGATTTAGAAGCTAGTCTGCCGTTTGCTCTGGATGCACCATGTGCACAAAGAAATAATATTCCACGTATTTTCTGGCCTGCAGCAGGAAATGAAGCTTGTTTCACATAATGTCCAGCCTCTGTGGTTTCCAGGCAACATTCTGTGACAAGCAATGTACTTCTATCCAACAGTGAACCCTCCCCCATAAACAATTAAAAACCGATCCTCAGCTGAAGGTAGATCATTTGAAAACTGCAACCTTCAACATGCAGCTGATGTAGCCCAAAATAACAAAATACAGCACAATCATGTAAACTGATATTGTGAATTACTGGTAACTTTTATCCTAAAAGGAGTTCTCCTTTAAATGATGATAAAAAAAGACACAGGCTTACAAGGCATGCAGTAAAGAACACAATCCTTTATGCACAGAAAAGACAAATAGCTTTTCGTAAATGCTTGTATACGTTATTGCTAAAGCAGAATGTAGATTTTGTCAATACTATAACTAATAAGATATTTGTTGTATGTAGAATAAATATATCAACTTGGGATCAAAATTCAATTTCTTGTTTACTTAACAACTTCAGCCCCGGACCATTATGCAGGTAAAGGACCTTGCCCCTTTTTGCGATTCGGCACTGCGTCCCTTTTACTGACAATTTCGCGGCCGTGCGACGTGGCTCCCAAAGAAAATTGGCGTCCTTTTTTTCTCACAAATAGAACTTTCTTTTGGTGGTATTTGATCACCTCTGCGGTTTTTTATTTTTTGGGCTATAAACAAAAATGGAGCGACAATTTGGGAAAAAAATGCAATATTTTTTACTTTTTGCTATAATAAATATCCCCCAAAAATATATATAAAAAAAACATTTTTTTCCCTCAGTTTAGGCCGATACGTATTCTTCTACATATTTTTGGTAAAAAAAAAAACGTTTATTGATTGGTTTGCGCAAAAGTTAAAGCGTTTACAAAATAGGGGATCGTTTTATGGCATTTTTATTAATAATTTTTTTTTTTACTAGTAATGACGACGATCAGTGATTTTTTTTTTGTGACTGCGACCTTACGGCGGACACATTGGACACTTTTGACACATTTTTGGGACCATTGTAATTTTCACAGCGAAAAGTGCTATAAAAATGCACTGATAACTGTGAAAATGACACTGGCAGTGAAGGGGTTAACCAGGAAGGGGCGCTGTAGGGGTTAAGTGTGCCCTAAGGGAGTGTTCTTACTGTGGGGGGGGGGGGGGCGTGGCTGTGCGTGTGATGTCACTGATCGTCGTTCCCTAACACAGGGAACAGATGATCAGTGACAGCCACACTAGGAAGAACGGGGGAAAGGTTTGTTTACACTCACCTCTCCCCGTTCTTCCTCTCTGTGACCTGATCACGGGACACCAGCGGTGATCGGGTCCCACGGGCGCGGTCACAGAAAACAGGACCAGGTCGCGAGCACGCCAGCGGCGGCGCGCTCGTAACCCCCGGCTGGGCTCTTAAAGGCGATGTACAGGTACGTGCCACGTGCCTGTGCCCAGCCGTGCCCTTCTGCCGATGTATATCGGTGTGAAGGGCTCCTTAAGTGGTTGAAAAAAATAGCAAATAAAAAAAATATATATTATAGCGTATACAATTGCGACACAAGTCATATTGTAATTGAATTTTCAAAAAAAATACCTTTTTCTTTTAAATCTGCAGCGCTGTAATTTTCTGTAAAATGCAATATGGCTACCTGTAGGTGCTCTGTACACAAATTGTGTACAGAACGCTCCCTAAAAAAAATGTAATTTCCTGCTTGTGTGATTGACTTACTGATTTTCCCAGAAGTCTGCACTCTGCACTAAGATACAAGTAAGATTTCAGGCATCCCCTGCAACAAAAATTTCATTTTTTGTAAAAATACTCCCAATAGGAAATCACGTCTAAATGGATGCAGGCCCTGCCGATTTTCCTCATTGGAGCCCTGCAGGTGCAGTAGCCGATTGATAATTATAAAACCACCCCCATACAGATTCACTTTGAAGCCACCCCAATGTGAATCGAGACTTCTAGTCAGATTCAGAAAGACTGGCTTAACTTTGAGGCGGCGTAGCGTATCGCATATACGCTACGCCACCGTAAGTCAGAGAGGCAAGTGCTGTATTCACAAAGCACTTGCCTCCTAAGTTACGGCGACGTAGCGTAAATGGGCCGGCGTAAGCGCGCCTAATTCAAATGAGGAATAGGGGGGCGTGTTTTATGTTAATGACTCGTGACCCGACGTGATTGACGTTTTTATCCCATATCCCAGTGTGCATTGCTCCAAAGTACGCCGCAAGGACGTATTGGTTTCGACGTGAACGTAAATTACGTCCAGCCCCATTCACGGACGACTTACGCAAACGGCGTAAAAATTTCAAGATTCGACGCGGGAACGACGTCCATACTTAACATTGGCTAGGCCAGCTTTTTGTTCAATTAACTTTACGCCGGAAAACGCCTTACGTAAACGGCGTATCTTTACTGCGACGGACAAGCGTACGTTCGTGAATAGGCGTATCTCGCTGATTTACGCATTCTAGGTGTAAATTAGCGTTCACGCCCCTAGCGGCCGACGGAACTAAACAGCTAAGATACGACGGCGCAGGCAGTCATATCTTAGCTACATTTAAGTGTATCTCAATTTGAGAATACACTTAAATGTACGACGGCTTAGATTCAGAGTTACGACGCCGTATCTACTGATAAGCCGGCGTAAACGTCTCTGAATCTGGCTAAAAGTGAATAACATTGGTTGCGATTTGCAGTTTTGAAATGATAAATAAGAAGCAGACTCAGTTTAAATCGCCAGCGAGTATCTAGGACACACGGCACATGAATCAATTCAGATTGATTTGCATTGGCTTGAATCAATACAAAATCGCAGCAGAAGATTAATATCATTTTTGCCCACTTTTCCTTTGCAGGAAATTGATATCACAATCATTACAACAGCCATTTATTATAACAGAAAATGATGCCATTGTACAGCATACCATGGTGGGATTTATGGAACTTATATGTAATGTAATCTATCGCTATGCTTTGCTGTGAATCAAAGTATATAAGGAAAAGGAGGATCAGGTTCCTCTGAGTGTATGCATTAAATCGATAAAAAGATCGTTTCCACAGCATGCTGCATTGCCCATAATGTCATTATTAACCAAGGTAAATTATCTGCTCTGCAACATACAGCCGCTTTGGAGTACTCTCAAGTCACATACAAATATATTACCACATTTTCTTCTTTTGATGGATCTGAAATAACAGATAACATCCAATCAGCGGCATGTTAGTTTGTCGGTAGCTAACATAATTTTGCATTCAACAGAAGGACAGAAAATCAATGACCTTTTTGAAGGTCTGTACCAAGGACAGAGTGCTTGGGGCATAGTAGAAATGTCACCAGTGCCACTTGCAGGCTGGATTCAGAGCCGTCACACCCATATGATCTGCATTACGTGTGTATAGGGGGGACAAGGCTGCAGATGGGTCTAGACTGGGATCTGAATTACGTGTGTATAGGGGTGACAAGGCTGCGGATGGGTCTAGACTGGGATCTGAATTACGTGTGTATAGGGGTGACAAGGCTGCGGATGGGTCTAGACTGGGATCTGAATTACGTGTGTATAGGGGGGACAAGGCTGCAGATGGGTCTAGACTGGGATCTGCATTACGTGTGTATAGGGGGGACAAGGCTGCGGATGGGTCTAGACTGGGATCTGCATTACGTGTGTATAGGGGTGACAAGGCTGTGGATGGGTCTAGACTGGGATCTGCATTATGTGTGTATAGGGGGGACAAGGCTGCAGATGGGTCTAGACTGAGATCTGCATTATGTGTGTATAGGGGTGACAATGCTGTGGATGGGTCTAGACTGGGATCTGCATTACAGTATGTGTATAGGGGGGACAAGGCTGTGGATGGGTCTAGTCCGGGATCTGCATTACGTGTGTATAGGGGTGACAAGGCTGTGGATGGGTCTAGACTGGGATCTGCATTATGTGTATAGGGATGACAAGGCTGTGGATGGGTCTAGTCCGGGATCTGCATTACGTGTGTATAGGGGGGACAAGGCTGCGGATGGGTCTAGACTGGGATCTGAATTACGTGTGTATAGGGGGGACAAGGCTGCAGATAGGTCTAGACTGGGATCTGAATTACGTGTGTATAGGGGTGACAAGGCTGTGGATGGGTCTAGTCCGGGATCTGCATTACGTGTGTATAGGGGGGACAAGGCTGCGGATGGGTCTAGACTGGGATCTGCATTATGTGTATAGGGATGACAAGGCTGTGGATGGGTCTAGTCCGGGATCTGCATTACGTGTGTATAGGGGGGACAAGGCTGCGGATGGGTCTAGACTGGGATCTGAATTACGTGTGTATAGGGGGGACAAGGCTGCAGATAGGTCTAGACTGGGATCTGAATTACGTGTGTATAGGGGTGACAAGGCTGTGGATGGGTCTAGTCCGGGATCTGCATTACGTGTGTATAGGGGGGACAAGGCTGCAGCTGGGTCTAGACTGGGATCTGCATTATGTGTGTATAGGGGGGACAAGGCTGCAGATGGGTCTAGACTGGGATCTGCATTATGTGTGTATAGGGGGGACAAGGCTGCAGATGGGTCTAGACTGGGATCTGCATAATGTGTGTATAGGGGGGACAAGGCTGCAGATGGGTCTAGACTGGGATCTGCATTATGTGTGTATAGGGGTGACAAGGCTGCAGATGGGTCTAGACTGGGATCTGCATTATGTGTGTATAGGGGTGACAAGGCTGCGGAAGGGTCTAGACTGGGATCTGCATTATGTGTGTATAGGGGTGACAAGGCTGTGGATGGGTCTAGACTGGGATCTGCATTATGTGTATAGGGGTGACAAGGCTGTGGATGGGTCTAGACTGGGATCTGCATTATGTGTATAGGGATGACAAGGCTGTGGATGGGTCTAGTCCGGGATCTGCATTACGTGTGTATAGGGGGGACAAGGCTGCGGATGGGTCTAGACTGGGATCTGCATTACGTGTGTATAGGGGGGACAAGGCTGCGGATGGGTCTAGACTGGGATCTGCATTACGTGTGTATAGGGGTGACAAGGCTGCGGATGGGTCTAGACTGGGATCTGCATTATGTGTATAGGGGTGACAAGGCTGTGGATGGGTCTAGACTGGGATCTGCATTATGTGTATAGGGATGACAAGGCTGTGGATGGGTCTAGTCCGGGATCTGCATTACGTGTGTATAGGGGGGACAAGGCTGCGGATGGGTCTAGACTGGGATCTGAATTACGTGTGTATAGGGGTGACAAGGCTGCGGATGGGTCTAGACTGGGATCTGCATTACGTGTGTATAGGGGGACAAGGCTGCAGATGGGTCTAGACCGGGATCTGCATTATGTGTATAGGGGGGACAAGGCTGCAGATGGGTCTAGACTGGGATCTGCATTATGTGTGTATAGGGGGGACAAGACTGCGGATGGATCTAGACCGGGATCTGCATTATGTGTGTATAGGGGGGACAAGACTGCGGATGGGTCTAGACTGGGATCTGCATTACGTGTATATAGGGGTGACAAGGCTGCGGATGGGTCTAGACTGGGATCTGCATTATGTGTGTATAGGGGTGACAATGCTGTGGATGGGTCTAGACTGGGATCTGCATTACAGTATGTGTATAGGGGTGACAAGGCTGTGGATGGGTCTAGACTGGGATCTGCATTATGTGTATAGGGATGACAAGGCTGTGGATGGGTCTAGTCCGGGATCTGCATTACGTGTGTATAGGGGGGACAAGGCTGCGGATGGGTCTAGACTGGGATCTGAATTACGTGTGTATAGGGGGGACAAGGCTGCAGATAGGTCTAGACTGGGATCTGAATTACGTGTGTATAGGGGTGACAAGGCTGTGGATGGGTCTTGTCCGGGATCTGCATTACGTGTGTATAGGGGGGACAAGGCTGCAGATGGGTCTAGACTGGGATCTGCATTATGTGTGTATAGGGGGGACAAGGCTGCAGATGGGTCTAGACTGGGATCTGCATTATGTGTGTATAGGGGGGACAAGGCTGCAGATGGGTCTAGACTGGGATCTGCATAATGTGTGTATAGGGGGGACAAGGCTGCAGATGGGTCTAGACTGGGATCTGCATTATGTGTGTATAGGGGTGACAAGGCTGCAGATGGGTCTAGACTGGGATCTGCATTATGTGTGTATAGGGGTGACAAGGCTGCGGAAGGGTCTAGACTGGGATCTGCATTATGTGTGTATAGGGGTGACAAGGCTGTGGATGGGTCTAGACTGGGATCTGCATTATGTGTATAGGGGTGACAAGGCTGTGGATGGGTCTAGACTGGGATCTGCATTATGTGTATAGGGATGACAAGGCTGTGGATGGGTCTAGTCCGGGATCTGCATTACGTGTGTATAGGGGGGACAAGGCTGCGGATGGGTCTAGACTGGGATCTGAATTACGTGTGTATAGGGGGGACAAGGCTGCGGATGGGTCTAGACTGGGATCTGCATTACGTGTGTATAGGGGTGACAAGGCTGCGGATGGGTCTAGACTGGGATCTGCATTATGTGTATAGGGGTGACAAGGCTGTGGATGGGTCTAGACTGGGATCTGCATTATGTGTATAGGGATGACAAGGCTGTGGATGGGTCTAGTCCGGGATCTGCATTACGTGTGTATAGGGGGGACAAGGCTGCGGATGGGTCTAGACTGGGATCTGAATTACGTGTGTATAGGGGTGACAAGGCTGCGGATGGGTCTAGACTGGGATCTGCATTACGTGTGTATAGGGGGACAAGGCTGCAGATGGGTCTAGACCGGGATCTGCATTATGTGTATAGGGGGGACAAGGCTGCAGATGGGTCTAGACTGGGATCTGCATTATGTGTGTATAGGGGGGACAAGACTGCGGATGGATCTAGACCGGGATCTGCATTATGTGTGTATAGGGGGGACAAGACTGCGGATGGGTCTAGACTGGGATCTGCATTACGTGTATATAGGGGTGACAAGGCTGCGGATGGGTCTAGACTGGGATCTGCATTACGTGTGTATAGGGGTGACAAGGTTGCGGATGGGTCTAGACTGGGATCTGCATTATGTGTGTATAGGGGGGAGAAGGCTGCAGCTGGGTCTAGACTGGGATCTGCATTATGTGTGTATAGGGGGGACAAGGCTGCAGATGGGTCTAGACTGGTATCTGCATTATGTGTGTATAGGGGGGACAAGGCTGCAGATGGGTCTAGACTGAGATCTGCATTATGTGTGTATAGGGGTGACAAGGCTGCAGATGGGTCTAGACTGGGATCTGCATTATGTGTATAGGGATGACAAGGCTGTGGATGGGTCTAGTCTGGGATCTGTATTACGTGTGTATAGGGGGGATAAGGCTGCGGATGGGTCTAGACTGGGATCTGCATTATGTGTATAGGGGTGACAAGGCTGCGGATGGGTCTAGACTGGGATCTGCATTACGTGTGTATAGGGGTGACAAGGCTGTGGATGGGTCTAGACTGGGACCTGCATTATGTGTATAGGGGTGACAAGGCTGCGGATGGGTCTAGACTGGGATCTGCATTACGTGTGTATAGGGATGACAAGGCTGTGGATGGGTCTAGACTGGGATCTGAATTACGTGTGTATAGGGGTGATAAGGCTGCAGATGGGTCTAGACTGGGATCTGCATTACGTGTGTATATGGGTGACAAGGCTGTGGATGGGTCTAGACTGGGACCTACATTATGTGTATAGGGGTGACAAGGCTGCGGATGGGTCTAGACTGGGATCTGCATTACGTGTGTATAGGGGTGACAAGGCTGTGGATGGGTCTAGACTGGGACCTGCATTATGTGTATAGGGGTGACAAGGCTGCGGATGGGTCTAGACTGGGATCTGCATTACGTGTGTATAGGGGGGACAAGGCTGTGGATGGGTCTAGTCTGGGATCTGCATTACGTGTGCATAGGGGGGACAAGGCTGCGGATGGGTCTAGACTGGGATCTGCATTACGTGTGTATAGGGGGGACAAGGCTGCGGATGGGTCTAGACTGGGATCTGCATTATGTGTGTATAGGGGTGACAAGGCTGCAGATGGGTCTAGACCGGGATCTGCATTACGTGTGTATAGGGGGGACAAGGCTGTGGATGGGTCTAGACTGGGATCTGCATTACGTGTGTATAGGGGTGACAAGGCTGCGCATGGGTCTAGACTGGGATCTGCATTACGTGTGTATAGGGGTGACAAGGCTGCGGATGGGTCTAGACTGGGATCTGCATTACGTGTGTATAGGGGTGACAAGGCTGCGCATGGGTCTAGACTGGGATCTGCATTACGTGTGTATAGGGGGGACAAGGCTGCGCATGGGTCTAGACTGGGATCTGCATTACGTGTGTATAGGGGGGACAAGGCTGCAGATGGGTCTAGACTGGGATCTGAATTACGTGTGTATAGGGGTGACAAGGCTGTGGATGGGTCTAGTCCGGGATCTGCATTACGTGTGTATAGGGGTGACAAGGCTGCGCATGGGTCTAGACTGGGATCTGCATTACGTGTGCATAGGGGGGACAAGGCTGCAGATGGGTCTAGACTGGGATCTGCATTATGTGTGTATAGGGGTGACAAGGCTGTGGATGGGTCTAGACTGGGATCTGCATTATGTGTATAGGGGTGACAAGGCTGTGGATGGGTCTAGTCCGGGATCTGCATTACGTGTGTATAGGGGGGACAAGGCTGCGGATGGGTCTAGACTGGGATCTGCATTACGTGTGTATAGGGGTGACAAGGCTGCGGAAGGGTCTAGACTGGGATCTGCATTACGTGTGTATAGGGGTGACAAGGCTGCGGATGGGTCTAGACTGGGATCTGCATTATGTGTATAGGGGTGACAAGGCTGTGGATGGGTCTAGTCCGGGATCTGCATTACGTGTGTATAGGGGTGACAAGGCTGCGGATGGGTCTAGACTGGGATCTGCATTACGTGTGTATAGGGGTGACAAGGCTGTGGATGGGTCTAGACTGGGATCTGCATTATGTGTATAGGGGTGACAAGGCTGTGGATGGGTCTAGTCCGGGATCTGCATTACGTGTGTATAGGGGTGACAAGGCTGCGGATGGGTCTAGACTGGGATCTGCATTACGTGTGTATAGGGGTGACAAGGCTGTGGATGGGTCTAGACTGGGATCTGCATTATGTGTATAGGGGTGACAAGGCTGTGGATGGGTCTAGTCCGGGATCTGCATTACGTGTGTATAGGGGTGACAAGGCTGCGGATGGGTCTAGACTGGGATCTGCATTACGTGTGTATAGGGGTGACAAGGCTGCGGATGGGTCTAGACTGGGATCTGCATTACGTGTGTATAGGGATGACAAGGCTGTGGATGGGTCTAGACTGGGATCTGAATTACGTGTGTATAGGGGTGATAAGGCTGCAGATGGGTCTAGACTGGGATCTGCATTACGTGTGTATATGGGTGACAAGGCTGTGGATGGGTCTAGACTGGGATCTGCATTACGTGTGTATAGGGGTGACAAGGCTGTGGATGGGTCTAGACTGGGACCTACATTATGTGTATAGGGGTGACAAGGCTGCGGATGGGTCTAGACTGGGATCTGCATTACGTGTGTATAGGGGTGACAAGGTTGCGGATGGGTCTAGACTGGGATCTGCATTATGTGTGTATAGGGGGACAAGGCTGCAGAAGGGTCTAGACCGGGATCTGCATTACGTGTGTATAGGGGGGGACAAGGCTGCGGATGGGTCTAGACTGGGATCTGCATTACGTGTATATAGGGGTGACAAGGCTGCGGAAGGGTCTAGACTGGGATCTGCATTATGTGTATAGGGGTGACAAGGCTGTGGATGGGTCTAGTCCGGGATCTGCATTACGTGTGTATAGGGGTGACAAGGCTGCGGAAGGGTCTAGACTGGGATCTGCATTACGTGTGTATAGGGGGGACAAGGCTGCAGCTGGGTCTAGACTGGGATCTGCATTATGTGTGTATAGGGATGACAAGGCTGCGGATGGGTCTAGACCAGGGGTCTCAAAGTACCGGCCCGCGGACCGGTTTTAAATGGCCCGCAGGCAGGGCGTGTCCCGCGGAAGTGTAGATCGCATGAAGAGTAGCGCAGGAAGCGTCTGTCATAAGTTCACTTGTCTCTCATGTCACACTGCTACTCCCCGGCGGCCCCTTCTCTCTTCTCGTCCATCCCCATTTGCTTGTGACATCATCTGAGATGGACGAGAAGAGAGGGGGGCTGCCGGGGAGTAGCACATCAGGGCACATGGCACATCAGGGTACAGGGCACATGAAACAGCACATCAGGGTACAAAGCCCAGCACATCAGGGCACATGGCACATCAGGGCACATGAAACAGCACATCAGGGTACAAAGCCCAGCACATCAGGGTACATGGGGTACCCTGATGTGCTGGGCTTTGTACCCTGATGTGCTGTTTCATGTGCCCTGTACCCTGATGTGCCATGTGCCCTGTCCTGATGTGCTGTGCCCTGATGTGCCATGTCCTGTACCCTGATGTGCTGTGCCCTGATGTGCTCTCATGTGCCCCATGTTCCCTGGTGTGCCCCATGTTCCCTGATTGTGCCCTGATATGCTCTCATGTGACCTGGTGTGCTCGTATGTGCCCCATGTGCCCTGATATGCCCCATGTGCCCTGATGTGCTCTGATTGTGCCCCATGTACCCTGATGTGGCCCATGTACCCTGATGTGCCATGTGCCCCATGTACCCTGATGTGCCCCATGTAGCCTGATGTGCTGGGCTTTGTACCCTGATGTGCTGTTTCATGTGCCCTGTACCCTGATGTGCCATGTGCCCTGTCCAGATGTGCCATGTCCTGCACTGTGCCATGTGCCCTGTCCTGATATGCCCTGCCCTAATGTGCCGTGCACCCTGATGTGGCCTGTTGTGCTGTACCCTTATGTGCTGTGCTCTTATGTGCCCTGTACCCTGATGTGCTGGGCTTTGTACCCTGATGTGCTGGGCTTTGTACCCTGATGTGCTGGGCTTTGTACCCTGATGTGCGCTGTGCACTCATGTGTGCTGTGCCCTGTGCCCTGATGTGCTGTACCCTGATGGTGAGTGGTCAGTGTGTAGTGTAGTGGTCAGTGTGCAGTGTAGTGGTCAGGGTTAATAATGCGTTCGCTGACACCAGTACTGTTTTTGAAGTTTGAAAGTTTGCATGCGGCCCCCCATGGGATATGGAAACTTGTCTTGTGGCCCTCAGGTAATTTGAGTTTGAGACCCCTGGTCTAGACTGACTATGGCCAGGTTGAGACAAGTCTCCTAATTGGTCTCTAATGCCTCTATTAAAATCTGGACAATAACTAGCAGATGTGGCCAGAAAATCCAGCTGTCTGTCAGATTTTCCCTAATTTTGTTGCGTGTTCAGATACTTCCCAGCCTCTTAAGGTGGAACTCCAGACAAATATAATATGTACCATTAGTTAATTTCTTTTGGGAAGGTCACTTTCTTTTTTTTTTTTCCAATAACAATTTTTTATGGAACATAGGAAGGTCATTTTCATAAACTAAGAAGAACACAATGTGGAACACAATTATTTATTCACAAAATTATTGCATGTACATCGATCAGCTATAACCACTGATAGGTTAACCTCTTCACGACCGCGCTATAGCCAAAAGACGGCTACAACATGGTCGCACATTGCTGGGAGGGACTGTATGGACAACATCCCGTGATCGCGTTTCTCATGATGCGGTACGCATCGGCAGGGATATGTGATTGCTGTGTCCTTAGCTGATCACAGAACAGGGTAAAGAGCCAATCACAGTGGCTCTTTACTAGAAACGAAGAAAAACTTTTATTTTTCAAAATTTTCTGTCTCCAAAAATAATTCAAACACATCCGCTACTATATATTTTTCATCAAACCGTTTTTTACTGTGTTTTTCTGCCTTGTAACCTCCTCTATGAGTTCCCAATCCTCTACTTTTCCCCCTTATTTCCTTTTGTTTGGAACAAGCAGTGCACATTAGTTGAGGTCACACCCCATAATCCCTAGTCATGTCAGGAGCAAGCAATAAAATGTGACTCCTAGGGACCATAAGACCCCTTTCACACTGGAGCCGCGGCCATGTTAGCGCCAACAAAACACTGCTTGTTTTAGCGGCGCTTTAGTGCTGTTTAAGTGGCGCTTTTAACCCCAAAGAAGGGGTCAAAAGCGCCCATGTTGTGGCGTTTCCAAAGCGCTTTTCAGGTGCTTTGGAAGCGCTGCCCATTCATTTCAATAGACAGGATGTTTTGGGAGCGCTCCCAAACCACCCCAAAGATGCTGCTTGCAGGACTTTTCCTAACGTCTCGCAAGCGCACCGCCCCAGTGTGAAAAGTTACACTGAAATAAATAGGAGGCGGTTTTCAGGCACTTTACAGGCCCTATTTCTAGCGCTAAAAGTGGGTAGGAGGCAGACTGCCTCCCCTGTGTATCTATCACTCTCTGTGCCATCATGGGGCCCCCAATTTCGGGGCAGCGTGGGCTCAAGGACCAGCTGCTTTGGGGAAAGTGCAGGGCCCCCTCATGCAGCTGGGGCCCCTGGGCAGTGCCCAGGTGTGTCCTCTCATTAAGACAGCCCAGGGTCTAAATAATTCGGGCAGAGAAAGGCATATGAAGGCATTGTCATAGGGAGTACTGAGATCTCCAGGCTGTGTAAATACATACAAGTGTTAGTGCTCTTTCTGATGGGCGGCGGTGAAATAAGGTGGCCGAGCCACTGTTTTACTACCCACCAAACTGTCCCAATACAGCTGGACAGGGCTGTACACATGCCACAACATTTCTAACTCGGGGTGTAGAGTTTGACAGGTGGTACCGCCTGTCAAATTTGCCATTGAGTTTAATAGGGCCGTAGCGCAGCTGCCTGCACTGTACGCGATTGCGGCACGGAAGTGCAGCATTATAGGGTTAAATTAGGTGGTAAAGAGGTGTTATAATACCTTCTCAGTGCCTGTCAAATGCCCTCTGGAAAGCAATCTGAACACAGATTGTTTTTCAAAGGGCATCGCACTCCACAGTGAGTGTGAAAGAGCCGTTACAGTTCCGCATGCATGCACATACCATGAAAATATATCTCTCAGGCTATATCCAGTTTAAAGGAGTTTTGCCTACAATACTCAGAACACAGCCACATGATATCTAAAAATGATGAACTCATGACCACTGTGGACTTACAAGCTGAATAATTCTTCTATGAATGTAATAAATACTGCTTTATTTAGGACAAAGACTTTTTTCTTTGCTACCAGAATCACAATATCTCTCTCTAACAATTCTATGTTATGTAAAAAATAAAAACCCTCAAGCAGCACATTGGGGTGGCTTTATAACTTTATAAGCTTTTCAATAAAGCAACAATTAGATTTCTATATAAAGTGACTAGCTAATTAAAAGCCTATGTTTAGTAACAAACAAATAAAATCAGCACAAGGGACATTACTCCTATTTTCTGTCTGGCAGATTGAATGGGATGGAATGAAAACGGGCTGCCTCCCCATAGAGGAGGGCAGGACTGTGTCCATCAACGCTCTGTACAGTGAGTGGAGACGGATCTGTCATCCGCCTGCTTAGCGGGGATTAGCGGATCGATCCCCCGCTGAGAAAGCGGAGTCCGCCAATTGGAGGCACCCGTGTGAATATTTTTTTTTAAAATAACAAACATGTTATACTTACCTCCACTATGCAGCTCATTTTGCAAAGAATGGCCCCGAACCTGGTCTTCTGGGGTCCCTCTGCGGCTGTCTTGGCTTCCCCCGCAAGGACTCAACACCTTAATGCGAGAGAGCTTGCATGGTGTTGAGTGTTGCGGGCGCGCTCCCGTGATACAGCTGGCGGCCATAGCCGCTCACTGTATCACTCGGCCCTTTCCCCCGGAGCGCCGCGTCATTGGATGTGATTGACAGCAGCGCAAGCCAATGGCTGCGCTGCTTTCAATCAACCAATGAATGAGCCGGGAAGATGGCCGAGAAGCCTGTTCGTTCACGGCGCGGGCAGTTTGAGGGGTCAGGTAAGTAATCGGGGGGATTGGGGGGGCCGGTATTGTCGGATTTGTTTTCACCTTAATGCATAGAATGCATTAAGGTGAAAAAACATTTGCCTTTACAACCCCTTTAACATCAGATATATTAAAACTTTCATAACTGGGAAAAAAACAGGGGTACTATGTGTAAACAAAGAACTCTGAGAGGGCAGTAGTTACTTCGACTCATATAGAAGGAAGATTTTTGAAAAGGGACAGCTAATGTATTCTGAGATGATGGTACAGAGATTATAGCAAGCTAATCGATCAGATAATATTCAACAGGACTGAAGGCCCCTTTCATACGGGTGTTCCATATGTCCGTATTTTCTCCGTCCGTTCCTATGTATTCTTGTGGGAAAACACATAGGGCTAGATTCAGCAAGAATTTACGTTGGCGTATCTATTGATACGCCGCGTAAATTCAAAGCTGCGCCGGCGTATCTTCTTTCTGTATTCAGAAAGCAAGATACGCCGAAATTAGGCTAAGATCCGACTGGCGTAAGTCTCTTACGCCGTCGTATCTTCGTTGCATATTTACGCTGGCCGCTAGGTGGCGCTTCCGTCGATTTCAGCGTAGAATATGCAAATAAGCTGGATACGCCGATTCAGAAATGTACGTGCGCCCGGCGGAATTTTTTTACGTCGTTTGCGTAAGGCTTTTTCCGGCGTAACGTTGCTCCTGCTATATGACGAGCAACCAATGTTAAGTATGGACATCGGGCCAGCGTTGAATTTTCCGTTGTTTACGTTGTTTGCGTAAGTCGTTCGCGAATAGGGCTTTGTAAATGATGTCCACGTCAAAAGCATTGACTATTTGCGACGTGATTAGGAGCATGCGCACTGGGATACGTTCACGGATGGCGCATGCGCCGTTCGTGAGAAACGTCATTTACGTGGGGTCATGTTTTACTTACATAAAACACGCCCACCTCTTCAGAATTTGAATTAGGCGCGCTTACGCCGGCAGATGTACGCTACGCCGCCGTAACTTAGGGCGCAGGTTCTTTGTGAATCCAGCCTCACTAAGTTACGGCGGCATATCTGAGATACGCTACGCCCGCACAAACTTACGTCGGGCTTTCTGAATCTAGCCCATAGTCAACTGTTTACATCAGTTTACATCCACTTCCCGCTCAGGTCCGTTTTTTAAAACAGAACAAGTCTCTATTTTTGTATGCATATCTAAACCGATGTAAACAGACACGGTCTGTTTGTGCATTGGTTGTTAGGGGCCAGCACCCACCGGCTTCCTAGCAACCAGTGACACATCCCTGATGTCAGCAGCAGGGATGGGTCATTAATTGTCAAGGAGGTCGCACCCACCAGTGCCATCCCTGCTGTCATTGGGGGATTCCCCGCTAACAGCAGAATGTAAACAAAAGGCCAAAAAAAAAACCACTGACAGCAGGGATGAGTCAAAACAGATGTAAACTGAACTAAAAAGTGATGTAAACTGAACCCGTTTCTCCTTTGAAAAAAACGTGACTGAATGGATGACGCCTGTGTGAAAGGGGCCTAAACTATCCATCCATAAACAGCAAGACAGCTTAAGAAATATGTATAAGGAATAAGGAGAAATACAGAGGGTGGCATTTAACTCCTTGGCGCCGGCTGCACCAAAATATGCGGCCTCTTGGCGGCAGAGCGTCCACATATTTGCGTACATTATTAAAAACAGTGCTGTGCCAAGAGTGCGCCCCCTGCATGCTCCCGGCAGAGTTACCGGCAGCTAACAAAAAAACTGCTGCTTGTGATCTGGAGCTTTCCAATCATGTGACCACCGTGACAGCCAATCACAGTGGTCACATGACCTTAAGCCCTGCTCCGCCTCTCGGCATGTAAAATCCTGAAGGGTGGGCAGGCGCTGGCTCCAAGGGGTTATAGTGGTAAAACAAGCGTTATTTTTGCTTCATTTAGCAGCATGTTTCATATTTTAGGCTGGTTACACTTCTGATGGACCCTGAGGCGTTGGCCTGTCTTTGATTGCGACAGAACTTGTCGCCTGTTATCCTACAACCTGCCTGGTGACAAGAAGTAGCACATGGGTAGTGACTATATTCTACCTTCCTTTCAATGACAAAAGAGTATTGATTAAATTGCTCAGCAAGTTGCAAAATGTTGATTAATATTAGGGGCTACAGTACTGAAAATCAGTATCGGCTGGTTCTCCATTTTTTGGGGGGTCGTCAGGCCAGTGGCCAGCCCCACTTGCAAGCCCACCAGCCCCTGCACTTACCCCATCTAGGTCCCGGGCGGCTTCCCTGGCTTCTCCTCTCAGCCAGTCCGGTCGCTTCTCCTCCCGGCCAATCCGGTCTCAGAACTTGTTTCCTGTCCTGATTGGCCGGGAGGAGAAGCAGGAAGACAATAGAGAATGTTGATTCGCTATTGTCACAAGTGGGTGGGCTCAGGGCGCAGTGCTCTGCGCCCCGGGCCCACCCTTTTTGAAGCCTCTGGCTCTAATCATGTGCTTCGCAAAATAAAAAAAACGTAAAACTCTATGCATCCGGCCGCCGCTGCTTAAAATGCTTATTGTCCTCAATATCACAACACTCTCCAAATCTTACATTTGCAATTATTGCACTAAGATGTTGAGAAGAAAGAACATGACTCATTAAAAGTGATACTATGTAAAACATCACCTGACTCTTTCCATATCTTAGATTCCAGCTGTCACTTTTATGACACAAAAGAGAAAGTAAAAGAATAATCCAGATACATAGAGTAGCAGAAAAAGAACAAGTGGTACTTGATGTCTTCCTTTTTATATATATATATATATATATATATATATATATATATATACATATATATATATTTGTTTTAACCTTTTTTGAGTATAGACGTTCATCCTAAGCAAGTTTAATTGCACTTAGTGTTGATTGACTCAGTCATATGCTGTATGATCTTGATAGGTGTAGATAGTTGTCATGGTCAACATTATCACTTTTAGTCCAAATGTTAGCTCCACAGGCATATTGCTTTTCATTTTTAAATTAAAAAAAACGGAAGCTGCTTTAATTGAGTAAATTCCAGAAACTGTTTTGTCTCATGGATTCATATTAATTATTCATTTGCTCTTAAATGACTCCCTGTGGTGGCTTTCTATAATATTGGGACCACACAAAAGTGGGCACCATTAATAACTTTTTAAATCTCATTCTGGCTTCTTGTGCATTTTTATTTCATATAAATTACCTAATACTGTCAACCGTCAAAACAATTATCAGTGTACAACTGAACTCCACTAATTGACTGAACCACTAATTGTTCCATTTGCACTCAGAAACAATGTAATGTGACCATAGAGAATATTGGGGGTAATCCACAAAGATCCGGCGTAACTTAATTTTTCCCATTTAAGTTACACTGCCTTAAAATTTCTACCTAAGTGCCCGATCCACAAAGCACTTACCTAGAAATTTTTGGCTGTGTAACTTAAATTCCGCCGGCGCAAGGCGTTCCTATTTTCATGGGGGTGATTCCCATTTAAATTAGGCGCGCTCCCGCACCGGCCGTACTGCACATGCTCGTGACGTCATTTTCCCGACGTGCATAGCGCGAAATTACGTTACGCCAAGCTTTGTGGATTGCGACGGGTCAATAAAGTTGCGTTGGAAAAAAAAAAAGATATGGCACGAAAAAATAAATTCAAAACAAAAAAAAAATCGCGTCGCTGGACAGAAGGGTCTGCTTTTACATGGTGTAAACAGTTTAGGCCTTGTAAAAGCAGCCCTAATTTTGCGTTTGCAAACTAAAACTTACGGAGAAAAAACGAAGCTGAAAAGCTTTGTGGATCTCCGTAAGTGCTAATTTGCATACCCGAGGCGGCATTTCGACACAAAATGCCCCCAGCGGTGGATGCGGTACTGCATCCTAAGATCCGGCAGTGTAAGTCCCTTACACATGCCGGATCTTCTGCCTAACTATGGGAAACTGATTCTGTGGATCAGTTCCATAGTTAGAAACAGGGATACGACGGCGTAACAGCAGTTACGCCAGCGTATCCCTTTTGAGGATCTGGCCCATTATTTCTTTGGGGTAGAGCTAAAGGCGGGACTAGAAGTCCAGACCGGAGAAAAGACTGGACAGCCGCACTTCCACGAAATTCTTAAAAAGTTGCTTTTAATGGTAAAAAATTGAAACAGCACTACAAGTCACAGCAGACAGTGGGGTGGATATCTGACGCGTTTCGCACTGGGGTATCAGCACTTAGTCATAGCGTAGAAGTCCAATGAGCTTCTGGTCACAATAATCTGCACTGCACTGCCAGTGTGATTTCCAGTGTGACACCACTATCACCTGGTTTTCTTAAAGGCGAGTTCCAGCCTTTTTTTAAGTTTATTAAAAGTCAGCAGCTACGAAAAGTGCAGCTGCTGGCTTTTAATAAACAGACACTTACCTGCTCCAGCGACGCGCCGGCCGGGGCTCCTCGCCCCCCCCCCCCTCGCCGGCCGGCGTCTTCATTCCTAGTGTGGGCACCCGGCAGTGACAGCTTTCGGCTTCACGGCCGGGCACCCACTGCACATGCGCGAGCGGCACTGTGCATGCCCGAGCGGCGCCGTCCGATTGGACAGGCGCTCGCCTACAGGGAGGGGCTGCAAGAAGGCAATTAAGCTAATCGCCTTTCCAGCCCCTCGGCAGAAGGAGGAAGTGGGACAGGAAGTCCCCTTCTCCTCCCCCCCCCCAAAAAAATTACATGCCAAATGTGGCATGTAAGGGGGCGAGGAGTGGGTTAAGCGGAAGTTCAATTTTTAGGTGGAACTCCGCTTTAAGGCAATATAAGATGATTTGGGAAGTTCAGCAAATCGGATCAGCACTCTTAAACTGATAAAACCCCCATACTTTCTTTCCCAGTAATGGTTAAAGTGGTTCTAATGTCTCAAGGTTTTTTTACCATCATGCATTCATGCATCTATATATGAAGATAAAAAACCTTCTGTGTGCGGCATCCCCCCTAATACTTACCTGAGCCCCATCGTGATCCAGACATGTACACGAGAGCCTTGGCTCTCTGGGGACTCTCCCTCATCATTGGCTGAGACAGCAGCTGGAGCCATTGTTAATCACAGCCAGTGGACCAATGAGGAGAGAGAGGAGGCAGGTTTGAGTGGCTTGTGAGCTTGAGTGTCCCCATTGTAAGCTACTTGCTCTTTGAGCTCTCGGCAGGAGGGAGGGGCCAGAAGTGCCGGCGAAGGAACCTGAGAAGAGGAAGATCGGGGCTGCTCTGTGCAAAACCACTGCACAGAGCAGATAGGTATAACATGTTTGTTATTTTTAAAATAAAAAAAGCCTTTAAAATCACTTTAAAGTTTGCCATGAACTAGTGTTATGATATATCACAGCAGAATATTGGTGGATTCTCATATTCACAGAAGTTATGTACAGACTTTATTTTGTCCTATTACAAGCTTTTCCATAGTTACATAGAGAGGTTGAAAAAAGAAGTCCATCTAGTTCAACCTGTGTATGTGTGTGTGTGAGAGTGTGTGTTTATGTTGATATTAAATTGTATACCCCTGTGGTTGTTAAGGTTGTTAATTCCGCATCCTTACCGCTCTGACAGGAAAGAACCCTCTACACAGTTTAGGGATTAAACCGGTTCTCTTCTTAATTCTAGTGAATGGCCATGTCTCTTTTTAAATTCCCTTTTACTGAAAGTTTTTTCCCTATGCTAGGGTCACCGGTACGGTTTTAATACATCGATATAATATCCCCTCTCAAGCGTCTCCTCTCCAGAGAGAATACGTTCGGTGCTTGTAGTCTTTCCCCATAGCTGAGGTCCTCCATTCCCTATATTAGCTTTGTTGCCCTTCTCTGGACTCTCTCCAGTTCCAGCACATCCTTCCTGAGGCCTGGGGCACAGAACTGGACAGCATACTCAAGATGCGCCCGGACCAGAGTCTTGTAGAGCAGGAGAATTATCGTTTTAGCTCTGGAGTTAATCCCCTTTTTAATGCATGCCAATATTCTCTTGGCTTTGCTGAGCCTGTCATCTACTAAGACCTCCAGGTCCTTTTCCATCCTAGATTCCCCCACAGGTTCTCCCCCTAGTGAGTAGATTGCATTCGTATTTTTGGCACCCAAGTGCATTACCTTACATTTATTAACATTCAGGCTGGGTTCACATATGAGCTGCATTCGGCTCACAGCAGGGCTGGTTCACCGTTTTAGGTCTGATTTCAGCCCGAATTTTGGGCTGAATTTGGACCTGGAACGGACCAAAAGACGCACAGCATTTTTGTGCAAAACGCACCGTACCTGCTGCAGAGATATGTGAACCGGCTCCAAAGAGAGACGGTCGAAATCTCCTGTTATTGTGAATTGAATGCGGGAATTCGCAATGGTGTGAACCCAGACTAAACCTCATTTGCTATGTAGTTGCCCACCCAATTAATTTGTTTAGGTCTTCTTGTAAGGTTTCCACATCCTACGTAGAAGTTATTGCCCTGCTTAGCTTAGTATCGTCCACAAATAATGAGATTGAGCTGTTTATTCTTCTAGATCAGGGATGCCCAACCAGTGGCCCGGGGGCCACATGTGGCCCGCGACCTCCTGCTCTGGGATAGAATAGAATACTGTTATTAAAGGTCAGTTTATTACTAAAATCACAGGGCCAGATTCTCAAACGAGATACGACGGCGTATCTCCAGATACGCCGTCGTATCTCTGAGTTGCGGGGTCGTATTTATGCGCCTGATTCTTAGAATCAGTTACGCATAGATTTCCCGTAGATCTGACTGGCGTAACTGTGTTACACCGTCGTATCATAACTGCATATTTACGCTGGCCGCTAGGTGGCGCTTCCATCGAATTCCGCGTGGAGTATGCAAATTAGCTAGATACGCAAATTCACGAACGTACACCCGGCCCGACGCAGTACATTTACGCCGTTTACGTTAGGCTTTTCCCTTTGTATAGTTACCCCTGCTATATGGTGGCGTAAGTGTGGCGTACCAATGTTAAGTATGGCCGTCGTTTCCGTGGCGAAATTTGAAAATTTTACGTTGTTTGCGTAACTCGTCCGTGAATGGGGCTGGACGTAATTTACGTTCACGTCAAAACCAATACGTCCTTGCGGCGTATTAGGAGCAATGCACACTAGGAGATTTCCACGGACGGCGAATGCGCCGTTCGTGAAAAATGTCAATCACGTCGGGTCACACAACATTTACATAAAACACGCCCCCCTGTTCCAAATTAGAATTAGGCGGGCTTACGCCGGCCGATTTACGCTACGCCGCCGCAACTTACGGAGCAAGTGCTTTGAGAATACAGCACTTGCCCGTCTAAGTTGCGGAGGCGTAACTGAAATCAGATACATTACGCCCGCACAAAGATACGCGATCGTACGTGAATCTGGCCCACAGTGTATATATGGGCATATCTGTTCTGCAGTGGTTACTGGGCTGCTTTCAAACTGATCCTCAGCTGCAGAGCAGTGCACCCGCGGGTTACCTGCACTGAGCCATACACTTCTATTATTACCTGCGAGTTTAGTGAGCTTTCTGAAAGTGCACCAAACCTGCAGAATATAATAGAAGTCTATTGCAAAGTGCAGGAAAGCCAAAGGTACACTGCGTTGCATCCGTAGAAATGGTAAACCACAGCCCATCAGTGTAAAAGCAGCCATGGGCCCCTTTCACACAGTCAGTCCGACCCAATTGGACCCTTCATTCACCTCTAAGGAGTGGCAGATGTAAACCGACTTGTGTCCTACCTTCAATCCAATCCTCCAAAAAAGAAAAGAAGAATATAGTGGGCTGTGTCCGTTCTGCATATGTAGAGCAGACACGGTCCTGCCATCCGCTCGCTCTGCTCATTGTGGCCCGCGACCAGTTACCAAGTCACTTAAGTGGCCCTTGCCCTTCAAAAGGTTGGACACCCCTGTTCTAGATCATTTATGAATAAATTAACCACTTGCCGCCCACCAATGACAGATTGACGGCGGCAAAGTGGTTGTAGAATCCTGACTGGACGTCATATGACATCCTCAGGATTCTGAGCCGCTGCGCGCCCCCGGGGGCGCGCATCGCGGCGATCGTTGTTGCAGGGTGTCAGTCTGACACCCCGCAACACCGATCTAGGTAAAGTGTCTCTCACAGAGACACTTTACCACGTGATCAGCCGTGTCCAATCACGGCTGATCACGATGTAAACGGCAAAAGCCGGTAATCGGCTTTTCCTCACTCGCGTCTGTCAGACGCGAGTAGAGGAGAGCTGATCGATTATCAGCACAGCCCCCAGAGGATGCCCACTGGACCACCAGGGATGCCCACTGGACCACCAGGGATTCCACTAGATCACCAGGGATTTAAATCAAAGGTATGCCACCCTAGACCACCAGGGATGACACATAATGGATGCCAATCAGTGCCACAATGGATGCCAATCAGTGCCCACAATGGGCATCACTGATTGGCAGGCATTGTTTGGCACTGATTGGCATCCATTAGTACAACACATTAGTTAGTACCCATCTATGCCCATCCATGCCGTCTATCAGTGCCCATCCATGCCGCCTATCAGTGCCCATCCATGCCACCTATCCCTGCTCATACGTGTCGCCTATCCCTGCCCATCCGTGCCGCCTATCCCTGCCCATCCGTGCCGCCTATCCCTGCTCATCCATGCCCATCTGTGCCCATCTGTGCCACCTATCCGTGCCGCCCATCAGTGCCGCATATTGGTGCCCATCATCAATGCCACCACATCAGTGCCACCTCATCGGTGCCCATCAGTGCCACCTTATCAGTGCCAGTCAGTGCAGTACCATCAGTGCCCATTAGTGAAGGAGAAAACATACTTATTTACAATGTTTTATAACGGAAACAAAAAAAATGTATTTTTTTTCTAAATTTTCGGTCATTTTTTTTTTTTTTTTTGCAGAAAATAAAAATCCCAGAGGTGATCAAATACCACCAAAAGAAAGCTCTATTTGTGGGTACAAAATGATAAAAATGTAGTTTGGGTACAGTGTAGCATGACCGCGCAATTGTAATTTAAAGTGCAACAGCACTGAAAGCTGAAAATTGGTCTGGGCGGGAAGGTGTATAAGTGCCCTGTATGGAAGTGGTTAAACAAGATTGATCACAGGACAGATCCTTAAGAACTATAAAAACATCCTATAGACATATTAAAGTACTGGCAAATAAAAATAAAACCCAGTGGTGAATAAATACCAGCAAAAGAAAGCTCTATTTGTGTGAATACAATGATAAAAATGTCATATGGTACAGTGTAGCATGACCGCGCAATTGTCAGACAAAGTGCGACAGCTCTGAATGCTGAAAATTGGCCTGGGCAGGAAGGGGGTGAACATGTCCAGTATTGAAGTGGTTAAATCATTTTGGTTCATATTTCAAATACGCTGTGCGTTCTTTAGATTTTGAGACGCAATCCGCTAGAATTCCAATATTTCATATAGTTGTCGAAAGAACAAATTTCATTCCACAAAGAAATGTGTTTTTTATCTACAGTGCTGCAACATCTGTAACGGAAGTTGCCTAGAGTAATGCAGCGCAATAAAATGTTCCCCCTCCAGCTGGAACAACACTGGCTGTAAACAAACAAGAGCGCAATAGATGGATAATGAAATATGGGGCTACGAGTAAAACTGTACAGAAGATTTGGCTCAGGATTCATGAAACGGTTAATAAAATTCTGTTCATTTCAATAATGTATCATGCTACTAGCTGAACATTCACACGCTTGTTTTTATTTAGACGTGTTTGTTATGTAGTACAGACTATGGTCTGTTTTAGTTCACTACTTTGTAAATGGTCAAATGACACGCATGTGCTCTTTAATTCATGAAGTACACTGTGAACATTTACTAATGGCAAATAGATTGTGCAAAGTGCGCTTGCTCCAGAGCTTAGTAAATGAGCAAAAGATCTGCTGACTTCCATCATCCAATCATGTGCAAGCAAAAATGCTTTTATTTGGGGGGGTTTTGTTTTTTTATTCCCCTCGTATGCGATTGGATATTCTTTGCAAAGTGAAGATTTACCAAGCTCTGGAGCAACTTGCAAAGTGCCCGGTCTATTCGCCTTTAGTAAATCAACCCCATAGGATCTAAGCAGTGGCGACTGGTGGGCTTTTCTTCTGAGGGGGGGGGGGGGGCGACAATCAACCAGCACTACCCCACCCCCCCTGATGATGAACCAGGGGCAGCCGTGGGGCTCGTGGCACTTGCCAAGTACAAATAAGTCAGCCAGCACATAACCCACACCAGGGGGTCCGGCACTTGATGTGCGGCGTGCTGTGTCCTCCTCTCCTGATGTGTCTTCCTCTCCTCTCCTGTTGTGTCCTCCTCTCCTCTCCTGTTGTGTCCTCCTCTCCTCTCCTGTTGTGTCTTCCTCCCCTCTCCTGTTGTGTCCTCCTCTCCTCTCCTGTTGTGTCTTCCTCTCCTGTTGTGTCCTCCTCTCCTCTCCTGTTGTGTCCTCCTCTCCTCTCCTGTTGTGTCCTCCTCTCCTGTTGTGTCCTCCTCTCCTCTCCTGATGTGTCCTCCTCTCCTCTCCTGATGTGTCCTCCTCTCCTCTCCTGATGTGTCTTCCTCTCCTGTTGTGTACTCCTCCCCTGTTGTGTCTTCCTTTCCTCTCCTGATGTGTCCTCCTCTCCTCTCCTGATGTGTCCTCCTCTCCTCTCCTGATGTGTCTTCCTCTCCTGTTGTGTACTCCTCCCCTGTTGTGTCTTCCTTTCCTCTCCTGATGTGTCCTCCTCTCCTCTCCTGATGTGTCCTCCTCTCCTCTCCTGATGTGTCTTCCTCTCCTGTTGTGTACTCCTCCCCTGTTGTGTCTTCCTTTCCTCTCCTGATGTGTCCTCCTCTCCTGTTGTGTCCTCCTCTCCTCTCCTGATGTGTCCTCCTCTCCTCTCCTGATGTGTCTTCCTCTCCTGTTGTGTACTCCTCCCCTGTTGTGTCTTCCTTTCCTCTCCTGATGTGTCCTCCTCTCCTGTTGTGTCCTCCTCTCCTCTCCTGATATGTCCTCCTCTCCTCTCCTGCCATGTCCTCCTCTCCTCTCCTTATGTGTCCTCCTCTCCTCTCCTGTTGTGTTTTCTCTTCTCCTGATGTGTCCTCCTCTACTGCCGTGTCCTCCTCTCCTCTCCTGCCCTCCTCTCCAGACGTGTCCTCCTCTCATTCTGTGTCCTCCAGGCAGTGGCAGGTCCGGCTCCAGCGTGTCTCATCATTCACAGTGCTAGGTCCCCAATAGAATCGCTTGGCTCTTTGGCCAGTCGGGAAACAGGTCTCACTGACCTGCCTCTTGATTGGCAGGGAAAAACTGTAGTGTGAAAATAGCAAAAATTATTTTTCTATGGTCACACAATTGGGTGGGATGGGGGTGCAGAGAGCCCATCTTATTTTGAAGCCTATTAGAGCCTCTGGCTCTAATCAGGTGCTTCAAAAAACACACCCCCACCTTAGACATTGATGTGCCCGGCGTCCTGAAAGGGACCGGGGCCCTGAATAGGTTTTGGGGAGGGCGGTGCCTGTGCGCCCACAATGCTCAGGCCGCCCCTGGCTCTAAGTAGGTATAGATCAACGTCCAGTATTGAGAGATATAAAATAAAGCCTGCCATACAGACTAATGCTCAGGTTCAATAATAGATTGGCCACATACATACATGGCCAGATCTGGAAGTTCCGAATGTTTAGCACCTCCAGATTGCATGGGGATTCAGGACTGTGTGAATGCAAATGTATTTTTCCAACTGGACAGTACTACAGTCTACTTGTCCTCTACCTTTGGTGTTGTGTGAATTTTTATTAAACACAGTCAATGCTTCTAAATGACTACAATAAGATGTCTGTCGTGCAAGGCTTTTTGGTAATCCTCATCAAAAATGGCAGTTGCTGAAAAATGTGCCTCACTAGAAGGACTTTCTTTGGAATGAGAAGAAATTTCCTTCCTAGAATTCTCTCTTGTACCTAAAATGGCAGTAAACTTCTGAAATAAAGAACAAACAAAGCAAATCCATCTATAGTGTGTACTTGCCTCTATCCAAAGCAACTTATGTGATCTCCGTAGGCTCTGTCATTCCTCTGCTATCTGCTTTTTTTTTTTTTTTATTCAGATTTTATTTTACTTTTTTTTTATAGACATAAACATACACACAAAAGACATAAAGCACAAAACACAGTTTTAACAATCAGCAATCCCCAAACACAGCATGTGATTGACAGCCTCAGCTGTGACTGTTTCCCTATGAGACTGTGTGTGTGTGGGGGGGGGGTGTCCTTTCCCTCCACTCAGGTCTCAGATTACATTCAGCTCTATACTGTGAAGTGTGACATCAGACCCCCCTGCCTTCTGAAGCTCTGAAATGCTGTTTAATTTCTGTACTTTGGACAGATGTAGAGAAGAGAGGACTACAGATAAACAGGTATGACTTATGTAAGAGGAGTTCTTTAATCTCTGTGTATCACCTTAGGCATGTCACTTCAGTGGGTATATATGAGGGTTTATACCCACTCTAACTAGGTGGTAAAATATGATATAAAAATGATTCAATAGATATATTCAATAGATAAGGGAATTGATTGGTGTCAGGTATTTTGGTGTCCGGTAACACAAAGACATATTGGCATACACATCTTGAATACACAACTTACAGTGGCGGCTGGTGTTTTTTTGTTTGGGGGGGTGGCAAACAACCACCCCCCCACGGAACCTCAACAAGCCCCCCCCCCCCCCCCCCGCTGTCTGACACTTACCCCATCGGTGGCGGGGATCGGCAGGCACATCGGGGACCGGTGGACACATCGGGCAGAGGGACAGGCTGCGGCGGGCATCTGGCAGCGTCTCCTGTGTCCTCTTCTCTTCGGAGATCACGGCAGCTTTGAATCTAGGAGCCAGCTAAAAAAGTTAGGAGCCAGGAACATGCCCCGTCCCGCTGAGCTCTCGCGCAGAAGCACAGAGACACAGGATACCCCAGCTGTGCCGCCCCAGGTGCCAGGTCGCTAATTCTAGTCGCAATTGCGACCTGGCGCCCGGGATTTGTCGATCCCTGTCCTTAGCGTCCAATAGTTTTGCATGATCATTCAGCCAATCCGAAATGGGTAACAGACCCGCTCTTCCTGATTGGCAGAGAGGCGATTCAGTGTTAGAAAAGCGAATATTCATTTGCTTTTTTAACACACCTGGGTGGGCTCCGAGCACAATGCTCTGCACTCCAAGTCCACCCTATTTTGAAGCCTATTAAAGCCTATGGCCCAGATTCTCGTCCAGCGGCGTAATTTTGTGAGGGCGTAACGTATCCGCTTTACGTTACGCCTCCACAACTTAGACGGGCAAGTGCTGTATTCTCAAAGCACTTGCTCCGGACGTTGCGGCGGAGTAGCGTAAATCGGCCGGCGTAAGCCCGCCTAATTCAAATTTGGATCAGGGGGGCGTGTTTTATGTAAAACTACTGTGACCCGACGTGATTGATGTTTTTGCGGAACGGCGCATGCGCCGTCCGTGGAATTTCCCAGTGTGCATTGCTCCAAAGTACGCCGCAAGGATGTCATTGGTTTCGACGTGAACGTAAATGACGTCCAGCCCCATTCACGGACGACTTACGCAAACGACGTAACTTTTTAAAATTTCAACGCGGGAACGACGGCCATACTTAACATTGGTACGCCGACTTATGCCTCATATAGCAGGGGCTTTACTGCGTCGGCCGCGCGTACGTTCGGGAATTCGCGTATCTAGCTTATTTGCATACTCGACGCGGAATTCGACGGAAGCGCCACCTAGCGGTCAAAAAAAATTGCAGTTAAGATCCGACGGCGTAAGAGACTTACGCCTGTCGGATCTAATGGATCTCTATGCGTAACTGATTCTAAGAATCAGGCGCATAGATATGACGGGTTGGATTAGGACTTACGACGGCGTACATGGCGCTGCGCCGTTGTAAGTCCTTTTAGAATCTGGCCCTATGGCTCTAATCAGGTGGTTAAAAAAAACACCCCCGCTGCTGTAATTCAGGCGCCCGGCATCCTGAAAGGGGTCGGATGCTTGAATAGGGGGTGGCCGTGGATTGATTCATGATAAGCATGCATCTATCCATTAACCATTTAGGGGGGTGGCGTAGATCGAGGGGGCGGCACCTGTGCACCCTTTTTTTTACTTCAATACTTTTTTTTCTTTTATTGTTTCCATACAAATACAAAAAGAAATTTACAAATCCGTTTTTTTTTTTCCGTACTTAGTGCATTTCATGTGCATACAGTAGATTAAATACAAACATTAAAAGTGACCATTCATCCCATTCCTCCCTCCCACCCCTCCCTCCCCCCTATCTTACTTTAAAGTGCATACACGTTTTTAGTTCTGTTCTTTTCCTTTGATTATTACCCATCATTCCTTAATTTAAAGTGAGCGACCTATTTTACATAACCATTGTTCCCATATTGCTTTAAATTTTTTGAGGTTACCTCTTCTAATCCATGTTGCCCTTTCCTTCCCAATTGTGCTATTTATTACGTTAAGCCATTCCTCTACTGTGGGTGGGTTCTGTGCTTGCCATTTTAGTGCTATTAGTTTCCTCGCCTGAAACAGGCATCTTATAACTGCTTCTAATGTGTCCCTCTGCCCCATTCTCTCCTCAATACATCCTAATAGGCAAACCCTGGCTTCAAGTTCCAGGGTGGTACCGAAGGTTGCATTTATAGTGTCCAGAATTCCAACCCAGTATCTATGCAACTTTGGGCATTTCCACATCATGTGGATGAGGTCCCCTGTATCTTGGTATCTGGGACATTTGTCATCTAGCTTCCAACCAAATCCATATAACTTCTTTGGGGTATAATAGACCCTATGTAGGAGAAATAAATGGGAGACCCGTTGTGACGGGGCTAATGAGACCCTTATCCCTAGTTCCAGTATCCTATCCCATTGGTCATTCGTTAAAGGTCCAATATCCTCCTCCCATCTCTGTTTGTTCCTACTCAACTTCTCTTTTCCTATTAACTGATCACTAATCCGTTCGTATAATTCTGATATAAGACCTTTCAGAACCCCCGTCTTGATTAGTCTTTGGAGATTCGTGAGTCTTTGCCAGCTTACCGGCTGTGATTTAAATTGGGCTTGTAATGCGTGTCTAACCTGTAAGTAAGTAAAAAACATAGAGTTTGGAAGGCTAAATTCACTGCTTAGCTCTGAAAAGAGTTTTAATGTGCAACCTGTGTACAGTTGTTCCACTCTGGTTATCCCTCGTTTCTCCCATTCTTTTAGTTTCCCCATAGCCAAAATTTCTTTTAAATTATTGTTATCCCATAATGGGGAATATTCTGTTAATCCTTTATAGCCCAAAGCTGATTTTACTGCTTGCCATATTCTCACCACCATCTTTACTGTTGGATTTTTCACAGAGAATGAGTTGGCTTCTAAGGTCTCTATTACAGATCTATGGGGGGACCCTCTTAGTATCATTTTCCCACTCGCGTTTCCTCCCCCCTCTATGCTACATCCCCCCAAATGCTGTAACTGTGCCGCCAAATAATAACTATAGGGATGTGGAACCGCCAACCCTCCTCTATTCGTTGGTAATTGCAACGTTCGGAGACTAATCCTTGCTTTACCCTTTTTCCAAATTAGGGTCCTAAAGAGGGTCTCTATCTTTTTAAACCATTGGTTGTCAATCCATACTGGGGAATTGTGGAGTATATAAAGCAATTGTGGCATCCATATCATTTTAATTAAATTACTACGACCGGCCACCGATAGTGGCAAATGTCCCCATATATCCGCTTTACTTTTAAATTTACCCAGAAGTGGCACTAAATTATTATTTATGAATTGTTCTGGTTTACGTGTTACCACGATTCCCAGATACTCCATCTTCTCCCCAATTTTTAACTGAGGGATCCCTATCCCATCCATATTGCCTACCGGGTCCACTGGTAGGAGTGTTGATTTTTCCCAGTTTATTACCAGGCCCGAGAATCGTCCGAACGCTTCTACCGTTTGAACTGCAATTTTGAGGGAGGTTGTGGAATTGCCCAGAAAAAGGAGGATGTCGTCCGCATAAAGCGTGACTTTCTCCTCCTCTTCTCCTCTCTGGAACCCCTGTATTTCCTGTTTACCTCTAATTGCAATCGCCAAGGGCTCAATTGCCAGGGCGAAAAGGAGAGGGGACAATGGACATCCCTGTCTCGTTCCCCTTTCCAATTCAAAAAACTGTGAAACTTCATTATTTATTTTTATTTTGGCCTTTGGGGAGTTGTATAATAACTTTATCCATTTAATAAAAGATGAACCAAACCCAAACTTCTCCAGAGCGTACCAGAGATAGTCCCACTCCAAACTATCAAAGGCCTTGGTGGCATCCAATGCTAGGATAGATCTATCACCCGCATTCTCCGTTGGAGTCTGTAAGTTTAAGTACAACCTCCTTATGTTTATACTCGTGGACCGATTCGGAATAAATCCAGATTGATCTGGATGTATTAGTTTCTGAATATATTTATTTATTCTCGTTGCCAATACTTTGGCCAAGATTTTTACATCTGAGCAGAGTAAAGATATCGGTCTATACGATGATGTATCTAATTGGTCTTTCCCTTCCTTCTGGAGCACTATAATAATTGCTTCTAACATTGAAGAGGGTAATCTTCCTCCTTCTATCGCCCAGTTCAGCGTTTTTAGCAGTTCCGGGAGCAGCACCTCACCGTATTGTTTATAAATCTCTGCTGGTAGGCCATCTGGCCCTGGGGATTTTTGATTAGAAAGTTCTTTAACTGCCTGCTGTAGTTCCAATAATGTAATTGGGGATTCCATAGCGTTTCTATCCTCCTCTAATAGAACTGGGATTCCTATTTCTCTAAAATATTCCTCCATTTGCACTCTAGTTTCCCCCTTTCTTGATCTATACAGGTCTTTATAATATACTGCAAACGTATCCACTATTACAGATGTTTCAGATGATATCCCACCTCCTATCGTCCTAACTGCGGGAACACTCGAGGGCGCCATATTAGTTTTTGCTAGAAGGGCCAGAGTATGGCCCACACTTTCCCCCTCTGAAAAGGCACTCTGCTGCTGAAATAGGCGCTTGTTTTCAACTTTCTTATTTATCACCAACTTATATTCCTGTTGCTTCTCCAGCCATAACCTTTGTTTAATCAGGGTTGGATTTTCCACATATTGCTTTTCAGCCTCTAGAACCTCTTGCCTAATTTTCTCCTCCCATTCCCTCGAGTTCCTCTTGATCTTAGCTACCTGCTGAATCAATATACCCCTGAGGAACGCCTTCAGGGCGTCCCACACCACTCCCCCTGATGCCGTCCCTGTATTGAAGTCCAGGAATTCTTTTAATTTAATGCCGATTTCTTCTGGCTTCCCCATCACTTCAAGCCAAAAGGGACTTATTTTCCAATTACTTGGAAGGGGTTTTTTCCCTATGCTCAGTGATAGCACCAGAGGGGAATGATCAGAAACCCCTCTTGGGTAATAGGATATTTTACTAACTGCTTGCAAACTTGCACAGTTCCCCAGTGCCATGTCTATTCTTGATAATGTGGAATATGTACTTGAAAAACAGGAGTACTGCCGCACATCTGGATATTTCACCCTCCAAATGTCCCACCACCCGACCTCTTCCAAAAATTTACTCAAGTGCCCTTCTCCTAGCCCTGGGCTCCGTGTCCCCGGTGGAAATCTGTCCATTGTTCTATTTAGCACGTTATTTAAGTCTCCAACCACTAGTACCGGGATATTTACCTTATTTACCACAAATTCCGTTAATTTATACAACACCTCCATCTTAAACGGAGGGGGTATATAAATATTCGCCAGTACATATGGTACCTTTTCTATCAAACAGTGCAAAAAAATATAACGACCCAGTTCATCTATTCTTGACTCTATACATGTAAATGCAACACCTGTTTTTACCATTATGCTCACTCCTCTAGAATAAGATGAGTGAACAGAATGGTATTGGTTTTGATACTTTTTTTTATTGACCAGTTTTAACTTTGTTTCATTAGTCAAATGGGTTTCTTGCATGCATATCACCTCCACCCCATAGCACTCCAAGGTAGTAAAAATTGCAGCTTTTTTCACTGAGTCCCCCATCCCCCTGACATTCCAGGAGCCTATATTTATCATTTTAGGTCTCATGCCTGGCCTCATAAACATGATTTACAAAAATAACCCGCCTCCCAATGGGATTAATTCCATTCCCTTCTCTTATGCTTAATACGTGATACCCAATGCTCGCAAATTTGTGGAACCTTCCGTATCTGCATTTTAACATTATAGCCCCAGTGAGAGCATGTCGAACAAAAGAAAAAGCCTCTAAAGAGCAAACAGAGAAACTATATGCCACTTTAAATATACCTAAGAAAAAAAAAAACAATTAGATGTGCCTTCGAGTGCATTCCCTTCACTTGTGCTCGATAAGTGATACGTGATACTCATACTTTGATGCAACTTTACCCCCCATTCCCCACCTGTGCACCCTTAATGGAGGGGCCGCCCCTGGATACTTATCTGTACTTGGCTCACCTGTTGCAAGCAATGTTTATATATTTGCCATTGATTATGTTCATTGAGCTGCGCATGGCCACCCTTTTATGGATTTGACATCAGCAAAAGAGTTTGCAGCCCTCCTCTTTTAGCCCTTTGCTTTATCTGCTTTGCTTTCTGTGAAATGTGATTGATCAAGTCTGCTGTTTTCGGTAATTCAATCATTAATGAAAACCTTTGAAAGGGAAGCAATTAATAGAACCAAACATTTCCTGTAAAGGCTATTACATTTCATTCAGACGCTACATCACATACCAGCTTATGATAAAGCCTGACTTTTCTTTTGGTTTGTGTTACATAACAAAAGAAAATGGACAAATACAGATTTAAATTGGAACTAAACCCTCCTATGCTTTACAGCCAAGGAAGCTGCCATTTTAGCCTCTGTTTGATCTGCGGTTGCCATGGTGTTGCACATGTGATCATTTATGACACCAGTAATTTGATGGCTTGACAGTTCTCTTGAGAATACAAGCAACAGTGACAGTTATCATTCACAGCATGCCTTGAAAACAGTTAGAGCCGGTTCACACTGGGGCGGCACGACTTTGGGGGCGACACTCGGCAAGGCGTCCTGAAGACGACTTCAGAGGCGACTTGCAAAATGACTTCTGTATAGAAGTCAATGCAAGTCGCCCCCAAAAACATACAAGAACCTTTTTCTAAGTCGGAGCGACTTGCGTCGCTCCTATTAGAACGGTTCAATTGAATAGAACGGGACGCGACTTGTCAGGTGGCTGAGCCGCCTGACGAGTCGCCCCAGTGTGAACCGGCTCTTACATTGATGGGTTTTGCTCCACTTCAAGGCCTCGTTCACAGCATACATGCATACAAACTGATGGAAAAGCCATGCAGATTTCACTTGCAGAGACATGAGTCTATATAAGTTTTCCTGTGCGTTTCAATGCGTTTTTATTTTTATGCACAGACATCACTTTCTCCTATGCCAGGGGTGTCCAAACTTTTTATCAAAGAGGGCCAGATTTGACAAAGTGAACATGCGTGAGGGCCAACTATTTTGCCTGACATTCTTTGAACCATTAAAATTCGGTCTAAGGGCTCTTTCACACGTCCGTTCCGTTCGTCCGTTTTTTGGACGTCCGTTAACGGACCGCAATGCTTTCCTATGGGTTAACGTCCGTTAGCGGATGAGCATCCGCTAACGTCCATTAGCATCCGTCTGCGTTAAGTTCCGTTTTTTTGGACGGAAGAAAACCCTATTTTTCTTCCGTCAAAAAAACGGAACGGACGAAAAACGGACGTTAGCGGATGATCCGTTTACCATCCGATCCGCTAACATCCGTTTTTCATCAAAATATGTAAAAAGCCCCCCAAAAAAAAAAAAAAAAACGGATGAAAAAACGGATGAAAAAACGGATGGAAAAACTGATGAAAAACTGACGGAAAACGGACGAAAAACTGATGGAAAAACGGATCAACTGAAAAAGAAACTGATCTAAAAAACTGAGCTGACGTGTGAAAGAGCCCTTAGGCTGGGTTCACACTACGGTTTTCCCGTCCGTCAGCCGCATACGATTTCAGTATTGAAAACGTACGGGCCCGGATGGGAAAACGTATAGATAGAGAATGCATTGCAAATCGTATGCACTCAGATGCATCCGGGTGCGTACGATTTGCTGGCAAAACGTTTTTTAAACGTACGCAAAACCGTGTTCAACCACGGTTTTGCGGTCGTTTTTAAAACAGTATGGCAACCGCATACGTTTTCCTTTAACATTAATGTCAATGGAAAACGTACATATGTGCGGTTCCATACGTTCCCGTCCGTTTCAGCCGCATACGGTTTTACATATAAATCGTATGCGGCTGACGGACGGGAAAACCGTAGTGTGAACCCAGCCTTAGTGTGTTTGTCTGAGAAACTAATACACTGCCCAACAAGAATTTTAAATAAAGAACTCTGAAGCAAAATAAGAGTCAGTGCCCATCAATGCAGCCTAATCAGCGCCCATCAATGCAGCCTCACCATTGCAATCAATGCAGCATCACCATTGCAATCAATGCAGCCTCACCATTGCAATCAATGCAGCCTCACCATTGCAATCAATGCAGCCTCACCATTGCAATAAATGCAGCTTCACCATTGCGATTAATGCAGCCTCACCATTGCCATGAATGCAGCCGCACCATTTCCAGTAAATGCAGCCTCACCATTGCAATCAATGCAGCATCACCATTGCAATCAATGCAGCCTCACCATTGCAATTAATGCAGCCTTACCATTGCCATGAATGCAGCCGCACCATTTCCAGTAAATGCAGCCTCACCATTGCAATCAATGCAGCATCACCATTGCAATCAATGCAGCATCACCATTGCAATTAATGCAGCCTCACCATTGCAATTAATGCAGCCTTACCATTGCCATGAATGCAGCCGCACCATTTCCAGTAAATGCAGCCTCACCATTGCAATCAATGCAGCATCACCATTGCAATTAATGCAGCCTCACCATTGCAATTAATGCAGCCTCACCATTGCAATTAATGCAGCCTCACCATTGCCATGAATGCAGCCTCACCATTGCCATGAATGCAGCCGCACCATTTCCAGTAAATGCAGCCTCACCATTGCAATCAATGCAGCCTCACCATTGCAATCAATGCAGCCTCACCATTGCAATTAATGCAGCCTTACCATTGCCATGAATGCAGCCGCACCATTTCCAGTAAATGCAGCCTCACCATTGCAATCAATGCAGCATCACCATTGCAATCAATGGAGCCTCACCATTGCAATTAATGCAGCCTCACCATTGCCATGAATGCAGCCGCACCATTTCCAGTAAATGCAGCCTCACCATTGCAATCAATGCAGCATCACCATTGCAATCAATGGAGCCTCACCATTGCAATTAATGCAGCCTCACCATTGCCATGAATGCAGCCGCACCATTTCCAGTAAATGCAGCCTCACCATTGCAATCAATGCAGCATCACCATTGCAATCAATGGAGCCTCACCATTGCAATTAATGCAGCCTCACCATTGCCATGAATGCAGCCGCACCATTTCCAGTAAATGCAGCCTCACCATTGCCATCAGTGCAGCCTAATAGATGCCCATCTGCAGCCTCGGAGGGGACAGGGCGGGTGTGGGATGAGCACCAACAGATTACAAACAGGAAAATCTACTGATTACTCGTGGCCTCTTTAAGACGAATTTACGTCTCCTATGATAGACAGAACAGTCGTCCAGGAGACGGGACTTCCTATTACAGATGCCTCTGAGAAAACAGGACATTCTCCTGTATGTAATCTGATGGCACTTGTCCCGCCCCCTCAGGCCCCGTACTCACGACCAAACATGTCTGCTGAAACTGGTCCGCAGACCAGTTTCAGCAGACATGTTTGGCCGTGTGTAGGCCCGAGCGGACCATTTTCGGGCGGATCGGACAGGTTTCCAGCGGACAACTGTTTCCTGGACTTGCTTTAAAACAGTCCGCTGGAAACCTGTCCCCCCGACATGTACGGTCGTCTGTACAGACCTACCGTACATGTCCGGCCGCCCGCCATCCCTCGCATGCGTCGAATGACTTCGACGCATGCGTGGAAGCATTTTAAAGGCAGGCCGCCCACGTCGCCGCGTCATTGTCGCGGCGACACCGCGGACACGCCCCGCGTATTGTTTACGCGCGGACCTCTGTTCGATGGTGTGTACAGCCATCGAACAGAAGTCCCCGGGCAGACATGTCCGATGAAACCGCGGACCGGTTTCCTCGGACATGTCTGCTCGTGAGTACTCGGCCTCAGAGGCAGTGCCATTAAATATGGTATATATCCAAATCACCAGGGGGGCATATTAAACCGGAATTTTGGACATGCCCTGTACCACAATGTTGATGTCACATCAGTTTTTTTTCCACGCTGAAAACTTCATACACAATGCAGATTCCTGCACAGAAAAAATCTACACGTGATACCAGTGTTGTGGTGTGAACAAGGCCCATAGAGAACAATTGTTTTATTTCTGCCCTTGCAAAACACATGCAGAACAACTCAAGTCTCTGCACATGGCATGTACGAGGCCTGACAATACACTAATCATGACAGTCAGTTATGGGTACGCTATGATTTTTATCCTTTTCAAAATAGAAATTTTCAAAAAAACAGTTACATGTTTCGGGAATGTAACTTGTCACAATTGCTTGTGCTCTTAACCAAACTGTCAAACCACCAAAGGGCTGGTGTCATAACTGATCACATGCAGCATCATGGCAGTTGAAGATCAAACAAAGGATATGATCACCGCTTCCTTGGATGAAAACGATAGGAGGGTTTAGTTCTGCTGGAAAGTAGACCTTTAGTCAGACATTTAAGTCCTGTAGATCACTTCAGGCTGGCCCATTTAGCAGGTATAGCTGTGTAAAACATTATGGCTCATTTAGACACACATTAATGGCTAGTTTACACTTACTTCAAAACAAGGCTTCGGAACGGCTTTGTTAAAGCTCTCTGAACTAGTCAAAGCTCCTGTCACTAAATAAAATTGTTAGCTTACAGTCCTTTTTACACCTTTCTTTGCTGTAGTTTGGCTTTGCTTCAAAAATGATACACCATGTAGCTTTAGTGGTGCTTCAAAGCCTCCATAGAAGTCTTTGTCAAAGCTCGCTTGAAGCCCCACCAAAGCCTCATCGAAGTCTCACCAATGCCCCACCAAAGGCTCATTGAAGCCCCACCGAAGACTCATCGAAGCCTCACCAAAGCCCCACCAAAGGCTTATTGACGCCCCACCGAAGACTCATCGAAGCCTCACCAAAGCCCCACCGAAGGCTCATTGAAGCCCCACCGAAGACTCATCGAAGCCTCACCAAAGCCCCACCAAAGGCTCATTGAAGCCCCACCGAAGACTCATCGAAGCCTCACCAAAGCCCCACCAAAGGCTTATTGACGCCCCACCGAAGACTCATCGAAGCCTCACCAAAGCCCCACCGAAGGCTCATTGAAGCCCCACCGAAGACTCATCGAAGCCTCACCAAAGCCCCACCAAAGGCTCATTGAAGCCCCACCGAAGACTCAGCGAAGCCTCACCAAAGCCCCACCAAAGACTTATTGAAGCCCCACCGAAGACTCATCGAAGCCTCAGCAAAGCCCCACCAAAGGCTTATTGAAGCCCCACCGAAGACTCAGCAAAGCAACAAACAAAAGCAGGTGTAAACAGGACTGTAAGAAACCATTTTATTTAGTGACAGGAGCTTTGACTGGCGTTTAGTGACAGGAGCTTTGACTGGCGTTCAGAGAGCTTTAACAAAGCCTGTCCGAAGCCTTGTTTTGAAGTAAGTGTAAACTAGCCCTAAAAATAGGTTCCCATACTGTTTAAAATCCAGTAATACACTGTGTTTTACACTGCTCTGCACATGCTTAGTTGCTCTCCATGTTTAGGCACTGTCGAGTTTGTAAAGGCCGATCTTCTGACAGCCCTAATGCGGAATTAAACCCTCCTATCTTTTACAGCCAATGAAGCTGCTTCTGTTTGATCTGCAACTGTCATGGTGCTGCACATTTGATCCGTTAGAACATCAGCCATTTGATGGTTTGACAGTTTGCTTGAGAAAACAAGCAAATGTGACTGTTAGTAATCCCGGCGTTCCAGAAATTTAACTGTTTTAAACCTGTTAAATCGATGGGTTTAGTTCCGCTTTATGATTTACTTCTGCTCAGGGGCTCTGGGCTTCAACAAAATGGCAGCCTGTGGCAAGAAGAAACAGGAGCAATGCTGAAAGCAATTTACAGCACACACTAATGATGGTAGTATAAATATTAACTACTTGCCGACGCAGTTATACGGCGGTAGGTTGGCTCCCCTGCACGAGAGCCCGTAGCTATACGTCGCTCCCTGAAGCGGCCACTAGAGTCCCGTGCTCGCCCCCGAGTCCCGTGCGCGTGCCCGGTGGGCGCGATCGCCGCTGGGCACATGCGATCGCTCGTTACAGAGCGAGGACCGGGAGCTGTGTGCGTAAACACACAGTTCCCGGTCCTGTCAGGGGGAAAATGCTAATCCTCTGTTCATACAATGTATGAACAGAAGATCAGTTATTTCCCCATGTCAGTCCCACCCCCCCTTCAGTTAGAACACACCCAGGGAACATACTTAACCCCTTCCCCTCCTCCTAGTGTTAACCCCTTCACTGCCAGTGGCATTTTTATAGTAATCCAATGCATTTTTATAGCACTATAAAAATGCCAATGGTCCCAAAAATGTGTCAAAAGTGTCCGAAGTGTCCGCTATAATGTCGCAGTACCGAAAAAAAATTGCTGATCGCCGCCATTACTAGTAAAAAATAAAATATTTATAAAAATGCCATAAAAATACCCCCTATTTTGTAAACGCTATAACTTTTGCGCAAACCAATCAATAAACGCTTATTGCGTTTTTTTTTTTTTTACGAAAAATATGTAGAAGAATACGTATCGGCCTAAACTGAAGAAAAAAATTTTTTTTTTATATATTTTTGGGAGATATTTATTATAGCAAAAAGTAAAAAATATTATTTTTTTTCAAAATTCTTGCTCTATTTTTGTTTATAGCGCCAAAACTAAAAACCACAGAGGTAATCAAATACCACCAAAAGAAAGCTCTATTTGTGGGGAAAAAAAGACGCGCAATTGTCAGTTAAAGCAACGCAGTGCCGAATCGCAAAAAGTGCTCTGGTCTTTGACCAGCAATATGGTCCTGGGGTTAAGTGCTTAAAGCGGGAGTTCACCCGAAAAACAATTTTTAACATTGGATTGTGGCTCATTTTGTGAAGCAGAATCGGACGGTCGCATACATCGCATCACGAGTAGCCGAACGTCGGTGCGGCTCTATACGGCGCCTGCGCACGGACGTTCGACTACTTTCGGAAAATTGTGACGCGCTGTATGCGACCGTCGGAAGCCTGTCAATCAAATAGGAACGCCCAGTCCCGCAGCCCATACCCGGAAGCGGCGGAGAAGATCGCTCTCTAAAACGGTAAGTAATGCTTCCATTTTAAAAAAAATACCCGATTCCGCTTCCCAAAATGAGCCTCAATCTAATGTTAAAAATTGAGTTTTTGGGTGAACCTCCACTTTAATGTGGAATGTATGTTCCTTGCTTTTTTAAAAAGAAGTTGTTATGAGTAAAGTTCCGCTTTAAGAAGCCTTTGGTTTAGTCCAATTTTTTTCCTGTACCTGGATAACGTCCTCCGACCTTCTATCAGGAGGAAGAGCTATTATTATTGCCTATAGAAACAAACCCGATTCTCTCTCTTTCGTTCTCTAAGTGCCACAAGAGAATGAAAAGGTGGCAACTGCTATGGGTAAAACAATTATCTTTTTTTTTTTTTATAACTGCTAATTAAGGTCTATTGTTCTGTCTGTGTAAAGTTTCAATACATTAACATGTCTCTGAATAAATTTCATTAACTAGGATTTTTTTTTCTATTGTCAGCAATAACGTGGAAAACCGCACCACTTGCATTCTTTTGCAGACTGGCATGGCTTTTCCCGCATGGAATTTTGCTAATCAGCTGTTAGAAAAAAAAGCAGCTCGCAGATTGCCGCGGTCCTCGGAAAAGCTCAGCCTTTTTCCAGACAGCACAACCCTGCCTTACAAAACCCCAAGTAGGGTTATTTCAGGGCAGATTTTCTTTGGTTTCTTAATGTTAAGTTCATGCTTGAGCTAGAATTATTACTCGGTGAAAGCAGAATTGAATAAAGGGGGTTCGCCTATGCGATTTTCCTCTAACATCAGTTGTTTGTCCAGATCCACTCAACCATTTTGCCTTTTTTCCGTCCATTCTGCATAGACACCTCTAGCATGTGAGCAATGTGATTTATGCCATGCATTTGTGAACGGCTTTCATAACAATCTATAAATGAAGATGTAGCAATTACAAGGATAGTAACTGGGTTCTAATGTCTTTATCCCTGGGTTCTTGGTGATAAAGAGAGGGGGGGAGGGGCTGCAGTGCCAGGAGCTCTCCAGCAGTATGCTCCCTGAAGGCAGTATTGGAAGACATTGCTCTAATGCTGCTGTTTATGGGCTGCTGAGCAGAACTGGGGCAGGAGGATATTAAGGAATATAGACAATGCACACTGTCAAACAGATTAATGTATCATTCAATATCATATCGGAGGAGTGACTCATACATCCTACCCAAGCGCCCTTCCCCTGACTGAGCATATAACACTCAAATGATACAACAAAAGACATCACAAGTACACAAATACCTAATAACAAGTAAAAGGCAAAACGACGAATTTCATGAATGGCTCCCCACTCATTTGATCGACTTGCTCACATTTTTCAATTAAATGCAATATGTAAATATACGTAGAATGTGCTTCGCTTCCATTGTTTCCTCTCTCATAAGCTTTTTTTCTGCTACTGTCAAACTTCCTGTTCTGGGGTGGCTACGTTTATTTTCCAATGCCTGCTGTGTATGTGAATGTAGCCACTCTCCCCCGGTTCACCCAGAGATGGACTACACTGCTGCCTGTAGACACATTCAGCTCTATGAGAATTGTAGTATGCACAGAGCAGAGTATATGACCAGAAATACCGGTACTGCTTGCTCACATCACATATGTCAAACACAAGGCCCACAGGACCGATCTGGCCCTCCAGACCTTGTCATATGGCCCTTGCACTTAGTTTTGCAGCCATAATATGGGGAACCTTATTAGGGTTGCACACTGTGCATAGCGCACCCCTAAACCCTGCACTCTGTACACAGCACACCCCCCGAACTCTGCACGTAGAGCACCCCTGAACTCTGCTCCCTCTACATAGAACTCTGCTCCCTCTACATAGTGTACTTCTGAACTCTGCCCTCTATTCATAACGCACTCCTGAACTCTGCTCCCTCAACATAGAACTCTGCTCCCTCTACGTAGTGTACTCCTGAACTCTGCGCTCTATTCATAATGCACTCCTGAACTCTGCACCCTCAACATAGAACTCTGCTCCCTCTACGTAGTGTACTCCTGAACTCTGCGCTCTATTCATAATGCACTCCTAAACTCTGCTCCCTCTACATAGAACTCTGCTCCCTCTACGTAGTGTACTCCTGAACTCTGCACTCTATTCATAATGCACTCCTGAACTCTGCTCCCTCGACATAGAACTCTGCTCCCTCTACGTAGTGTACTTCTGAACTCTGCGCTCTATTCATAACGCACTCCTGAACTCTGCTCCCTCTACATAGAACTGTGCTTCCTCTACATAGAACTCTGCTCCCTCTACGTAGTGTACTCCTGAACTCTGCACTCTATTCATAACGCACTCCTGAACTCTGCTTCCTCAACATAGAACTCTGCTCCCTCTACGTAGTGTACTCCTGAACTCTGCGCTCTATTCATAACGCACTCCTGCACTCTGCTTCCTCAACATAGAACTCTGCTCCCTCTACGTAGTGTACTCCTGAACTCTGCGCTCTATTCATAACGCACTCCTGAACTCTGCTCTCTCTACATAGAACTCTGCTCCCTCTATATAGAGCACCCCTGAACTCTGCATCCTCTACGTAGTGTACTCCTGAACTCTGTGCTCTATTCATAACGCACTCCTGAATTCTGTTCCTTCTACATAGAACTCTTCTCCCTCTACATAGTGTACTCCTGAACTATGTGCTCTATTCATAACACACTCCTGAACTCTGCTCCCTCTACATAGAACTCCGCTCCCTCTACGTAGTATACTCCTGAATTCTGCACCCTCTTCATAGTGTACTCCTGAACTCTGCACTCTATTCATAACGCACCCCCCCCCCCCCCAATACAACCGGTCCTTTGAGGACAAGTTACTTGGGTTGTCCCGATACCACTTTTTTAAAACAAGTACAGATACTTTTTTTCAAGTACTCGCCGATACATGTGTCAGTATTTTTTATTTTTTTTTTACATATTTTTTTTTATACAATGGTTCCTTTTTGGGGGGGTGGACAGTGGACAGTGTCAGTGTGTTTTTTATTAATTTTTACAATGAATTTTTTTATTATTTATTGCAATTCTTTTTTTTTTTTTTATCAGCCCTGTTGGGGGGCTTTGGTGAGATATCAGGGGGTCTTAACAGACTTCTGACATCTCCCATTTGAGACAAGGAAAGTGATAGGGATACAGATTCCCCAGTACCTTTCTTAGCAGCCTCAGCTGCACTGAAAATTAATGGAGAGAAGACAGCGGCTCCTCTCCATTTATAAACTGAAACATTGTAAACACAGTTTACGATGTTTCAGTTATGTGAATGGACAGAGTCAGTGATCACCGACTCTGTACATTCGGAAAACTAAGGAGCCGGATTTAACGGCTCCTACCTCCGCTCTCCATCCTTACAGATCGAGGGGGACAGCAGCACGGAGGGGGAGAAGAGAGAGGGACAGCAGCACGAAGGGGGACAGCAGCACGGAGCGGGACACGGCGCACCTGACTTCAACACATTTGGGATGAATTAGAATGAAGACTGCGAGCCAGGCCTTCTTGACCACATCAGTGCCTGACCTCACAAATGCTCTTCTGGAAGAAGGGTCAAACATTCCCATAGTCACACTCCTAAACCTCGTGGACAGCCTTCCCAGAATACTTGAAGCTGTTATAGCTGCAAAGGGCAGGGCCAACTCAATAGTACACCCTACAGACTAAGACTGGGATGACATTAAAGTTCATGTGTGTGTAAAGGCAGGCGTTCAATGCTTTTAGTAATATGGTCTGTGTGTATATGTATGTATAGATAGATAGATAGATAGATAGATAGATAGATAGATAGATAGATAGATAGATAGATAGATAATTAATAGAAGGCCAAAATTCTACTTTAAAGTGGTTGTAAACCCTGTACAACCACTTTTACCTACAGGCTTACCTGTAGGAGATATTTACAATAAAGCCGCGCTCCAATGTCCACGGCGCATGCGCACTTTAGAAAGGGCAGATCGTGTAGTTTCTAAATGGGTCATGTTGTGACTGGTGGCTCCAGTGACGTCATGCGACTCCGGCCAGTCACAGAGTTGGAGTTCGTGGCCCCGGAAGGAAGAGGGGTGAAGATGGATGCTTCCTGCCAGTGGGGACATCAGTGACATCGCAGGCTTCGGTTTCAGGTAAGTGCGATGCATATTAGGCCATTATGCTTTACCTTTGCAGGGAAATAAAGAGGAAGTAAAACCCATCAGGGTTTACTTCCTCTTTAAGGACACAGGTTAGGTTATATGTAAGGCTGAGATTGTAAGTGCTGTATTTGACTTTACACAGATACATTGGGCCAGATTCAGGTACATTGTCGTTTCTTTGTGCCGACGTAGCGCATCTCATATGCGCTACGCCAACGTAACATTGAGAGGCAAGCTGAGTATTCACAAAGCACTACTCCCATATTTACGCCAGCGTAACGTAAATAGGCTGGCGTAAGCCCGCCTAATTCAAAGTAGGCAGGTAGTGGGCGTGTTGTATTAAAATTAATCGTGACCCCATGTAAATGCATGGCCGTACGAACGGCGCATGCTCAGAATCACGTCACATATACTCCCTAAGATACGATGGCTCAATGCGTACGACGTGAACGTAACTTACGCCCAGCCCCCATTCACGTACGACTTACGTAAACGACGTAAAATACGACGGCTGTTCCGACGTATCCGACGTCCATACCTTAACATGACTTACCCCTGCTTTATGAGGGGTAAACTTACGCCGGACATACGCCTTATGTAAATGGCGTAGATAACTGCGACGGGCGTAAGTACGTACGTGAATCGGCGTATCTTGCTCATTTACATATTCGACGCGTAAATCATTGGAAGTGCCCCTAGCGGCCAGCGTAAATATGCACCCAAGATACGACAGCGTAGGAGACTTACGTCGGTCGTAGGAAGCCAAAATTCAGGCGTATCTTGTACTGTGAATACGGCACATAGATACGACGGCGCATCCTAGAACTTACGCGGCTTATCAACAGATACGTCGACGTAAGTTCTCTCTGAATCTGGCCCATTGTGAAGAATGAGGTTTTCCAGCCCATCTCACCCACATGCTGTGTGAGGACTTTGAAAGTACAGAAGAACAGCAAACAAGTTTTTGTTAACTCATCAGCTGTGTAATTGGGAACGGTGGTTACAACGTCAGGTGCACTTAGAATTCTATCCTTTCATCTTTGACCACAAAGTGAATATCAAACACATTTCACACGGTTAGCACAGCTTGTCCAAATGAAACAGTTCTCACATTGCTATTAGCCAATGCACACCATTAGCTCAACTGGAATTTGGATTCCAACTTTTAGGCTGAGATCACACTAATGCGAATTGGATGCGAGTTTCACCGCATCTAATTCGCACAGCAGGAGATTGTGACCGGCCCTCTATGGAGCCGGTTCACATATCTTCACAGCGGCTCCAGTGCGATTTGCACAAAGTCCTTTAAATCCCGACTGAATGACATTTAGTTTGCTTACACAATTGGCATTTTTTCATGAAATACTGTTTTCATCTTTTTTGCATCCTACTGCTGCTAATGTCCTCCAGCCTCTTTGAGCCACTTTCTCTCTACATGCACCCACGTCATCTGCACATCATTGCTCTGCTCTGGCTTCCTGATAGTGACAATGCATATGAGCACAGCTGCTAATATTCTCCTTAAGGGTTGCATGTGACAGGGTGACAACACACAAGCACAACTGGCGCATAGTTGTCACGCCATACCAATGACCTTCATAGCATATTGTTTTTATAAAAGCTGCAGATTTAAAAATATTAAAACTGACTTTTCAAATGAATTTACCACGTTAAAGCTTATATGACAATCTAGTGATTGGGTTTAGATCAACTTTATGGGGCAGATCCACAAAGATCTGCCCCGGCGCAGCGTATCTGAGATACGCTACGACGCCGTAACTTACTTCTCTTTGGTTCGAATCCAGAAAGAATTTGCGCCATAAATTGCGGCGTAGTGTATCTCTCGCAGCGTAATTCAAATTGGGCAGGTAGGGGGCGTGTTTCATTTAAATGAAGCGCGTCCCCGCGCCGAACGAACTGCGCATGCGCCGTCCCTAAATTTCCCGCCGTGCATTGCGCGAAATGACGTCGCAAGGACGTCATTGTTTTGACTTGGACGTAAATTACGTCCATTCCGCGATTCACGGACAACTTACGCAAACATAAAAAAAAAATTTGAATTAAACGCAGGAACGACGGCCATACTTAACATAGCAGGTTTAACTATACGCCACAAAACAGCAGCTTTAACTATACGCCGGAAAAAGCTGACTAGAGACGACGTAAAAGAATGCGACGGCCGCTCGTACGTTCGTGGATCGTCGGAAATAGCTCATTTGCATACTCAACGCAGAAAAAAACCGTGAACGCCACCCAGCAGACGCCGAAAAATTGCATCTTAGATCCGAAGGCGTACGAAGAGGTACGCCTGTCGGATCTAACCCAGATGCCGTTGTATCTTGTTTTGAGGATTCAATACAAAGATACGACGCAGGAAATTTGAAAGTACGCCGGCGTATCAGTAGATACGCCGGCGTACTCGCTTTGTGGATCTGCCCCTATATCTTTTGTAGATTTCATGCTATTGGAGAACATCTAAGATACAAACGCCAAGTCGGACAGCCTCACAAATTATATTTCTATGCACCTATTCTTTTAGCTACATTATGTTGAGACATGTTGAAACATAACATATTGTAACATAACATATTGAAACATATTGTAACAGCATAGATCAAATGGCAGGTAAGAGCCGGTTCACACACAGGCGGCACGACTTTGGGGGCGAGTCGGCAAGGCGATCTCAAGGCGACTTGAGAGGCGACTTGCAAAATGACTTGTGTATTGAAGTCAATGCAAGTCGCCCCCAAAGTCGTACAGGAACCTTTTTCTACTTGCATCGCTCCTATTAGAACGGTTCCATTGACTACTGACAGGTCGCCCCTGTGTGAACCGGCTCTTAAAGCGGGAGTTCACCCTAAAAAATCGACATACCATTACATCCAGCATTCTGCTGACATCAACAGTATGCTGGATTTTTTTTTGTTTTTTCGATGTACTTACATTTTTTCGTTGTTTTCACCCGGCTTCCGGGTTCTCGCTCCCCGGGGAGTAGGCGTTCCTAATACGACGCATAGATGATTGACGTGCGGGTAAAGCGCGTCATCGCCTTCCGAAAATATCCGAGTCCCCGTCGGATATTTTCGGAAGGCGATGACGCGATTTTCCCGCACGTCAATCGTCTCCTGGGAGGATCAACACTCCCTCCCAGGAGACATTGCGCAGAGCTCCCTGTCAGGGAAAAGGAGCGACATGCCCACTCCCCGCAAGTAAGAAGACCCGGAAGTGAGGCTGAAGACAGGTGACAAAAAATGACAACGCTACAAGCCTTTATTAAGGCTGCAGATAGCATAGATAAAAAGTTAGTTTTGAGGGTGAACCTCCGCTTTAAGCTCTTATTGCATTTTTTTTATTTATTTTTTGCCCAGCAGGCGTAGATTAACCACTTGACAACCGGGCCTATTTTGGCACTTCTCTCCTTCTTGTAAAAATCACAATTTTTTTGCTAGAAAATTAATCAGAACCCCCAAACATTATATATTTTTTTTAGCAGACACTCTAGGGAATAAAATTGCGGTCATTGCAGCTTTTTTTCTCGCACGGTATTTGCGCAATAATTTTTCAAACGCCTTTTTTTAGGGAAAAAAACTGTTTCATGAATTAAAAAAATAACAAAACAGTAAAGTTAGCCCAATTTTTTTGTATAATGTGAAAGATGATGTTACGCCGAGGAAATACATACCTAACATGCTTGGCACGTCGAGTTCCTCGTCGAGTTTTGGGATGAAGCCGCCGAGGAGCTCGGCGGGCCGCCTTCTCCCATAGAACAACGCGGACAACGAGAAAATAGAGAACATGTTCTCTATTTTCTCGTCGAGTTCCTCGGCGGCTCCATCGAGCCAAAACTGTACAGACGACAGAGTTTCTCGGCAGAATCCAGGTTTTGACCGAGTTTCTCGGTGAATTCTGCCGAGAAACTCTGTCGTGTGTACGAGGCCTTACTATTTTCGAGTTAGGCCCCGTACACACGACCGAGTTTCTCAGCAGAATTCAGCCAGAAACTCGATGGGAGCCGTATTCTGCCGAGGAAACCGGTCGTGTGTACACTTTTGGCCGAGGAAACCGACAAGGAACTCGTCGAGCCAAATAGAGAACATGTTCTCTATTTCCTCGTTAGTCAATGGGGAAACTTGGCTCGCCGAGATCCTCGGCGGCTTCACAAGGAACTCGAGGAGCAAAACAATGTGTTTTGCTTGTCGAGTTTCTCTGACGTGTTTACGGGGCCTGACAGAGGAGGTCTAGTGCTAGAACTGTTGCACACGATCTAACGCACGCGACGATACCTCACATGTGGGGTTTGAACGGCTTTTACATATGTGGGCGGGACTTGCATGCGTGTTCGCTTTTGCACGCTAGCTACCGTGGACAGGGGCGTTTAAAAAATATATATGTTTAATTTAATTTTACTTAATTTTTTTATTTGTACACTTTTTTTTACATTTTTTGATCACTTTTTTTCCTATTACAAGGAATATAAACATCCAGCTCGAATTTCCACCACCAAGCTCAACAGACTTTGACTGAAGAAAATCGAAAAAGCCGCTGTTTTTTGGGGGGGGGTTGGGGTTTTTAGACTGTCCAGGGCACCAGCTTTTTGATTACAATAGCCGGCAGGGAAGATGTGTAGTATGGATGGAGAAATATATAAAAGCCAACGATAGCTGTGTATGTGGTATCACCAAAGTCAGGTCAAGTGTAACAGGCAAATGACCTGTTTTTTTTTTGTCCTATCACAGAACTGTTCGCTGATGCAACAATGTTCAAGTGCAAAAAAAAAGCTTGACCAGACTTTTCTCAGGGTCATGTTTTTTTTTTCGTAGGTGAACTTTCACCAGGCACTAATCCTGTTTTTGTTGGGAACGTTTGTTTTTCTTTTATCTTTGAGAAGAGCGGAAGGAATGCGTGTATGGGATTATTATAGTCTTGGCTATCTCTCTGCTTCCTGCATTGATTATTTGGGAAGATCACAGGCTGAAGGCCAGCACAGTTCAACTTCATTTACCACTATTTTTTGCTCTTTCGTTATTGAAAGCTGTTTTTTTTTTTAGATTCATATTAACAACTTGTGCACTTTACCATAATTATTTTAAGACTCAACAGAAAACATGATCATATGTCTCTCTTACGCAAGACTTGCTGCGTGGAAGTGTACTCAAACGGATGGGTCCAAGGCATTTGCTTTTTTCATCTTCAGAGCGATACATTAAAATGGCTATGAAACCTTCCACCATCCTGTAATCCATTCAACTGTAATACCATTAGTGTTCAGCTCTCATGGATAATACGTGAAAGTGTCTGTGATGCTCCCAGCAAACAATTATGTTTATACTGTTATGCCGCGTACACACGACCGTTTTTCATGACAAGAAAAATTACATTTTTTAAATTGGTCATTAAAAACGATTGTGTGTGGGCTCCAGAGCATTTTTTTCGACGTGAAAAATGGGCATTAAAAATTTAGAACATGCTCTATTTTTTCTCGACGTTTTTCACGTCGTGAAAAATGGTCGTGTGTTATGCCGTGTACACACGATCATTTTTCGGCATGAAAAAAACGTTTTAAAAAAATTTAATTTAAAATGATCGTGTGTGGGCTTCACATCATTTTTCGGCTTTTGAAAAACGACAACATTTTTTTTCGAGCATGCTGCATTTTTTAACGACGTTTTAAACAATGTCGTTTTTTCGGGTTGTAAAAAATGATCGTGTGTGGGCTAAAACTACGTTAAAACCCGCGCATTCTCAGAAGCAAGTTATAAGACGGGAGCGCTTGTTCTGGTAAAACTACCGTTCATAATGGAGTAAGCACATTCATCACGCTGTAACAGACAGAAAAGCGCAAATCGTCTTTTACTAACAAGGAATCAGCTAAAGCAGCCCCAAGGGTGGCGCCATTCGCATGGAACTTCCCCTATATAGTGCCGTTGTACGTGTTGTACGTCATCACGCTTTGCTAGAGCATTTTTAAAAAAGATGGTGTGTGGGCAACGTCGTTTTAATGATGAAGTTGGAAAAACTTCGTTTTTTCTACATGCCGAAAAACTTCGTTTTTTTTCATGCCGAAAAATGATCGTGTGTACGCAGCATAAGCTTTAACGACAGGAAAAAAACGTACATGCTCAGAAGCAAGTTATAAGAATGGAAATTTGCATAATCAAGCCCAAAGGGTGGCGCCATTCGAATGGAACTTCCCCTTTATAGTGCCGTTGTACGTGTTATACGTCACTGCGCTTTGCTCGAGCATTTTTTTCACGATCGTGTGTATGTAAGGCAGGCTTGACAAGAATAACGTTGAGAACATTTTTGTTTTTTCCATGACATTAAAACGGTTGTGTGTACGCGGCATTATTGTTTGCAAGTTCTTAAAATGAATGCAAAAACGCTACTGGCTGCTTCAACAAACATAAATTCTATACGCAAGGCCCAGTATATCCTCAAGCTGTTGCACACATTTCCGGTGAGCAAGCCATATTTCTCTTTCAGGGAAGCAAAACTGGCCATACTCTGCAAGATATCCCTTGTTCAGCCCTGCAGGCTGAATGGGAGAAATCTATTTATTCACCCATCCACACCAAACTGTGTTGGTGGAGGAATTTCCCCTACCAGTTTTTTGTATTCTGAAGCCTCGTACACACGAGCGAGGAACTTGACGGGCGAAACACATAGTTTTCCTCGTCGAGTTCCTTGTTAGGCTGTCGAGGAACTCGACAAGGCAAGTTTCTCCATTCCCGTCGAGGAAAAAGAAGACATGCTCTCCTTTTGGCTCGACGGGATCCTCGACAGTTTCCTCGTCGAAAAATGTACACACGACCGGTTTCCTCGGCAAAAAAAAAATCCCAGAAGTTTCTTGCTGGTTTTTGCAGAGAAACTCGGTCGTGCTTGAACGAGGCTTCACAGCCATCAGCCAAGGCCTTCAGAATAACCAAACAGAGGTTTAGCCCCTTCAATTTTCAGATTAAGTGATGTTGGGTGGGTGTCAACAGGGCCACCCATAACTCCAGTTATGGATCAAACAGAAGGCTAATTCCGCATACACACGATCGGAATTTGCGACAACAAAACCTTGAATTTTTTTTTGACTGAATGTTGGCTCAAACTTGTGTTGCATACACACAGTCACACAAATGTTGTCTGAAAATTCTGAACGTCAAGAACGCGGTGACGTACAACACTACAAAAATTGAGAACCAGCTCTCAAACATTTTTTGTTGGAAATTCCGACAGCAAATGTCCGATGGAGCATACACACGGTCTGAATATCTGACCAAAAGCTCACATGGAACATTTTTTTTGTTGTCGGAAATTACAATCGTATGCACGCGGCATTAGATGGCATATTCCATGACTGTAAAAGATAGGAGATTTTAGTTCCGATTTGACCATCGACCCATTCCTTGATAGCTCAACTCTGGCCAAATAAAAATGATCCCTTACAGTGGAGCTGGGTCCACGCTGCAAGGATCAATAGCTTGTTTTGTGCAGGAGAAAGGAGAAACAGTTTTACTCAACTGATCCTCTGCTCCCCTGGCAGGCGGCATTCCTTCATGTACAGCGGTGGACTGTGTATCGGTGTCCTCATGTCCAGTGCAAGATTATGAACCATGCTGTTCTCTTAATGACATTAGGACTGTAAACCGGTGAAGCGTGAGGGTGCAGACACTGTAAAGAGCAAGTCTAGCTGTGAAGGGGAGCAAAGGATTGAATAAGTAAATTCCCTTTTTTTTTTGTTCCGTTAGACATAAATCAGCAAGTAACCCTTTAAAGCCTTGTACACACGACCGATTTTCCCGTCGGGAAAACTGCCATGAGAGCTTTTGGCCGGGAAAACCAGTCAGGTGTATGCTCCATCACAGTTTTCCTGACAGGAAAAGTGTCGAAAAAATAAGAGAACTAGCTCTCTTTTTTCCCGCCGGGATTCCCGGCGTTTTTTAACCCGGCAGTTTTTCCTATGGGAAACACTGCGATGGAGCATACACACGGCCGTGATTCCCGACCAAAGCTCTTAGCCCTGTCGGGAAACCCAGTCGTGTGTAGGGGGAAAAAGTTACCGAGCAGGTTCTCGGTTTTCCCCTCGGGTTTCCCGGCTGACTTTTTACCGCCGGGAATCCCGTACGTGTGTTCGAGGCTTAAGAGTGGGCACAGCCCCACTGCATGGATTAATTACTAATTGCTCTGTGTTGGGCTTTACTTGGTATCACTTTACCAAGCCCCTAAAGGGTGACCCTTCCCTTCAAGACTTAACTCTAAATTTGTCCCTTACACTTAACCTCAAACATTACACCTAACCCCTAAATGGTCTAGTTAACCTCCCCTCTATACTGCTGGAAGGCACTACGTCAACAGCATATGCTGGTCCTCAAGCATCGGAAGAAACTAGCCTTTTCCATTGATATTACTGTTTTTATGCTATTCTCTGAAGATCACCACTCAGGTACACCAAACTTGGCTTTCAATCCTGAAGGTTCTAACGGTCACTATATCGTTTAGCTTGGACATGTTATGCCATATCATTGTTTACAGGTAAATATACCTCCCCCACCCCTTTCATGTACCCTTCTCCCTCCCCTTGCTCCTCTTTCCCTTATGCCCTGTACACACGATCGGTTCATCCGATGAAAACGGACCGATGGATTTTTTCATCAGATATCCGATGAAGCTGACTTTAATCAGTCTTGCCTACACACCATCAGTTAAAAATCTGTCCGTGTCAGAACGCGGTGACGTAAAACACTACGACGTGCTGAGAAAAATGAAGTTCAATGCTTCCGAGCATGCGTCGACTTGATTTTGAGCATGCATGGATTTTTGACCGATGGACTTGCCCACAGACGATCGTTTTTTTCTATCGTTTTTTTAACCATCAGATAATTTTAAAACAGGTTCGAAGTTTTTTCACCGATGGGGAAAAAAAACTATGGGGCCCACACACGATCGGTTCGTCCGATGAAAACGGTCTATCGGACCGTTTTCATTAGTAGAACTGATCGTGTGTACGCGGCATTACTCATACTCAAATTTGATTTTTATTTTCTTCTCTTTCTTTTGTTCACGATTATGAATCAGGGCTATTGAGCTCTATGTTATGCACATGAATGTCTTCTTGTACTGCGAAAATGTCAATAAATCCAAAAAAGAAAAAGAAAAGGACAACTGCATAGTAAACACTATGCTGTATGTACTAGCGGGGAGGAAAGGAGAAAGCACAAGTTAGTGTGTCTAACATGTTTCCTTTCCGCTGTGAATTGTAGGACTAGAGAGAAGAAAGTGGGCAGCTTGAATTAATATAAAAAATAATGTCAGTGCAGAAGAAGACGGATGATGCCTGAGGATAAGCTGCACTGGAGTCAGGAGATAATTCCCATTGTTGTGAGTAGGGTAATTGGTTCTCTATCCTACAGAACATGCTACCATTTTCTCATGATCTAATGAAGAAATAGAGCAGATGAAGAATAGAAGAGCAGTTCAAGGTTTTTTTTTTTGTAGCAAACGCATTATTGAATCCCAGTAGACAAAATTTAGATGTATCTGTAATTTGACCTAAATAAGTTCATCTATAGCTTCTCCGTTCTCACAATCCTGTCACCAGATCAATGGGGGACATTCTGAAAACTAGAGCAGACTCAAAACCAGGCTATGTCTGTGATTTGCAACAAAATATAAACAATTAGGAGAGGGCACAAGACACTTTAGAAAAAAATTAGGAAATTTTAGATATTGCTTGGTTCTCAGTTGTAATGCCGCGTACACACGACCGTTTTTTGCGATGTAAAAAATGACATGTCATTAAAAACTATCATGTGTGGGCTCCAGAGCATTTTTTGCAACGTTAAAAATGGCAATTAAAAATTTAGAACATGCTCTAAATTTTTGCGTAGTTTTTAACGTCGTAAAAAATAGTCGTGTGTGGGCTTTAACGACGTGAAAAAACCGTGCATGCTCAGAAGCAAGTTATGAGACTGGAGCGCTCGTTCTGGTAAAACTACCTTTCCTAATGGAGATAGCACATTCATCATGCTGTAACAGACTGAAAAGCGCGAATCGTCTCTCACCAAAGTTTTACTAACACGAAATCAGCAAAAGCGGCCCCAGGGCTGGCGTCATCCGAATGGTACTTCCTCTTTATAGTGCCGTCGTACTTGTTGTACGTCACCGTCATTTTTTTTCACGATCGTGTGTAGGCAAGGCCGGCTTAACAATAATCGGGTTGAAAAAAACGTTGTTTTAGCTAGACCATTAAAAACAGTCTTGTATTAGGCCTACAAAAATGCTGCACAATGTTGTTAGTGCTTCACGTTCGGTTATCTTTTAAAATGGAAAGTTCTTTTTAAGTTTTACTAGTTTAACCACTTGCTGACCACACTGTAGACGAAATACGTCTGCAACGCGGCGAGTAGACGTCCTCCCAGAATCTTGCTCTAGAAGACCCGGCGCATCACGGATCGCAGTAAATTGCCGTTGACAGTGTCCGCTTACCACGTGATTGCTCCGTCAAATGACGGAGCGATCACTTGTAAACAAACCGGCGTCATGTGATGACGCCGGTTCCTCCCTCCCCTCTCTATACCAATCGGTACAGTGTGAGAGGAGAGGGGGAGGAATCGGATGGCAGCAGCAGTGCTGTGGGCTGGATCTGTGACAATTGCAGTCACAGATCCAGCCATCCATGCTCAGCCATCCCTGTGCAATACCCTGTGCAATACTCCGCAATACCCTCCCTGTGCAATACTCCGCAATACCCTCCCCGTGCAATACTCCGCAATACCTTCACTTCATTTTTGGGGAAAAAAGTGTCAAACTAAAAAAAATAAAGTAAAATGAACAATAATTATTTTTATTTTTTTTTTAAAGTGCCCCTGTCCCCATGTTCACGCATGCAGAAGCAAACGCATACGTAATTCCCGCCGACCTATGAAAACGGTGTTCAAGCTACACATGTGAGGTATCACTGCGAACGTTAGAGCGAGAGCAATAATTATGGCCCTACCTATCTGCGCAAATACCGTGCAAGATAAAAAGTTGTAATGACCGCCATTGTATTCTCTAGGGTCTTTGCTAAAAAAGCATGTATAATGTTTTGGGGTTCTATGTAATTTTCTAGCAAATAAATGATGATTTTTACATGTAGGAGAGGAATGTCAGAATTGGCCTGGGTGCTCCAGAACGCCTGAAGGTGCTCCCTGCATGTTGGGCCTCTGTATGTGGCCATGCTGTGTAAAAGTCTCACACATGTGGCATCGCCATACTCGGGAGGAATAGCAGAATGTGTTTTGGGGTGTAATTTGTGGTATACATATGCTGTGTGTGAGAAATAACCTGCTAATATGACAATTTTGTGGAAAAAAAAAATCTTGATTTTGCAAAGAATTGTGGGAAAAAAATTACAACTTCAAAAAACTCACCATGCCTTTTTCTAAATACCTTGGAATGTTTTCTTTCCAAAAAGGGGTCATTTGGGGGGTATTTGTACTTTTCTGGCATGTTAGGGTCTCAAGAAATGAGATAGGCTGTCAGTACTTCAGGTGTGATCAATTTTCAGATATTGGCACCATAGCTTGTGGACTCTATAACTTTCACAAAGACCAAATAATATGCACCAATTTGTACTTATTTTTACCAAAGATATGTAGCAGTATAAATTTTGTCCAAAATGTATGAAGAAAAAATACAAATGTTATACATTTTATAACAGAAACAAGAAAAATTCATTTTTTTTTTTACCGAATTTTCAGTCTTTTTTTTTTTATAGCGCAAAAAAATAAAAAACCCAACTGTGATTAAATACCACCAAAAGAAAGCTCTATTTGTGTGAAAAAAAGGACACAATTTCATATGGGTACAATGTTGTATGACTGAGTAATTGTCATTCAAATTGTAAGAGCACCGAAAGCTGAAAATTGATCTGGTTAGGAAGGGGGTTTAAGTGCCCAGTGGTCAAGTGGTTAAAGAAAGTAAAAAAAAAAAGATCCCCAAAATGTGATAACTTATTGTATTTTTCTATGACTTGCTATGACTTGAGTATATTGTGTTTGAGAAGCTTTGCCACAATAAAATAATTTAAAATATATATATATATATATATATATATATATATATATATATATATATATATATATATATAGGTGTTACTAGTGTAAGGTCCAATTAAATGAGAAATCAGAAATGCAATGAAATGTCGCAAAAAATATCTGGTATATAGAGTTTTATGTCATTTTTATTAATATTTTTTACTAGTAATGGCGGCGATCAGCGATTTTTATCGGTACTGCGACCTTATGGCAGACACTTCGGACACTTTTGACAAATTTTTGGGACCATTGTCATTTTTATAGTGATCAGTGCTATAAAAATGCATTGATTACTGTAAAAATGCCACTGGCCGGGAAGGGGTTAACACTAGGGGGCGAGGAAGAGGTTAATTATGTTCCCTAGGTGTATTCTAACTGAAGGGGGGGTGGGACTGACTAGGGGAAATGACAGATCACTGTTCATACATTGTATGAACAGACGATAGGTCATTTCCCCCCCCCCCCGGACAGGGCCGGGAGCTGTGTTTACACACACAGCTCCCTGAGCTCCCTGTTCTCGCTTTGTAACGAGCGATCGCAGGTGCCGACACCCACCGGGCACGTGCATCGGGATCAGGGGCGAGCGGGGGGCACGCACCCCTAATGGCTGAAATGCAAAATTACGTATACCTCATGATTTCGCGCAGCCGAGCCAACCTGCCGCCGTATAACTGTAGCAGCTGGCTGGCTAGTGGTTAAATCAAAATCCACCCTGCAAGGAAGTAAATGCTACATGAATCTTCTGCCCTTACTCAAAATGGCCACAGACAGAAATGCTAGGGGGGTGTTTTTCAAAGAGATTTCTCAGCAAAATAAAGCATGGAGACATGGATGGATATGTGAGTTTTTTTGGATTATTAAAAATGTATTAAAAAGCGGTATTAGTTTATGGTAAACAGATGCAGTGTAGTTGCGCTTTAAGTAAGACCTTTATAGTAGAATCAGGAGTTCTTCCGTCTTAGTGATCCCACCGTGGCTGACACCCGTGGTGTGATCATCACCGCCCTAGATTCTCTTGTAATGCTTTTGGGGGGGATGCGTCATTCCTTTACTTATAGATACAGAGCAGCAGGAAGGGAGTGTGGGGGAGCAAAGGCTTTGGGTCTGAGAACTAGTCATGGTGAAGCTTATGTAAGTATCTGATTATTCAGATGTCAATTATATAAGACTGGGAAAGCATAATGAAAGTTAAAACATGCACAGAGGCTGTTCTTATGGGTTTTGAAATTTTACAGGGGCTTTGCAACCAGAAGCCAGTTGTGAATTACCAATGTAAAGGTAACGGCAAACCCCTAAAACATCAGGCTATTTTCCCTTACAGGGTTTCTTAAAGTGGATCTAATGAGTGCCACTTTAAGCTGCTGCCCTATTAGAAAAATAAATAAATATCTGTTTGAGCAGCCAATCAGTGTCTCTTTGCCACGCAAAGCTGTGACAGAGAAATAGAATGAAGACAGAGTGAAGGCATTGACTTTTGGCATCAGGACGGGCCCTGTATTGGCTGATGGGCATTTCAGGTTCTATTGGAACCCAACCAGCTGCTTGGAGTGGAGTAACCTAACGTCAAAGTCTTGATTGTTTAAAAGTCTTGAGACAGCAGCAGGGGTCAATCACAGCCTGACAGTCAATGAGAAGAGAGAGGGGGCGGGGCCAAGCCACGGCTCCGTGTCTGAATGGACGTGTACCCATTGCAAGCTGTTTGCTCTGGGGGCACTCGACAGGAGGGAGAGGCCAGGAGCACTGGCCGGGACCTGAGAAGAGGAGGAATTGTGTCTGAATGGACGTGTACCCATTGCAAGCTGCTTGCTCTGGGGGCACTCGACAGGAGGGAGAGGCCAGGAGCACTGGCGGGGGACCCGAGAAGAGGAGGAATTGTGTCTGAATGGACGTGTACCCATTGCAAGCTGCTTGCTCTGGGGGCACTCGACAGGAGGGAGAGGCCAGGAGCACTGCGGGGGACCCGAAAAGAGGAGGAATTGGGGCTGCTCTGTGCAAAACCACTACACAGAGCAGGTAAGTATGATATGTTTTTGTTTTTTTTAAATTTTTGTCTTTAATATCCCTTTAAAACGGAGCTCTTTGTATTTTTCTGTCCAGTTAACTTCTCACATGTGGATGTGAAATAAATACGCCAGCTTTCTAGATAAGATTTCTCTTAATCGAAAAACAGCGCATATGGAGGAAACTCCCCTGGCTGTATTCTGACAGCCAGTGATTGCATCTGATTGGCTGCAGTCACTGTTCGGCTGTTAAATTTTCCGCCTGGTTCCTTACATGTTCATATAAAAGTTTGTTGACTCGATTGGTGTTGACAGGGCCACCCACAACTTCAAATTTAAATGAATCTGAACGCAAAATTCAAGCTGTTGTGGCCAGCATTACCTCCTTCCTCTGCTTAATATATTACCAATTGGGAGAGGAGTAATTACTTCTCAACTTTGCAAGTATATAGAAAAACATAAAAAAGGCAAAACATTTGCTGCTCTTGAATAAGTTACTTGTGGAGAAATTTTACAATGTCATAAAGGAAGCGGCGCTTGTCATAAAAATGCATATTCAGGAACAAAATAAAGATATTGCAAAGAATTTTCATTGTTATGCATCATTTAATACAACTGGTTATACAAGTGAGAAGGTGGGGGGCAGGTGGTGGGCAATTGGGGGGGTGTCATGCAGAAATACAGTGATGAAAATAAGTATTTGAACACCCTGCTATTTTGCAAGTTCTCCCACTTGGAAATCATGGAGGGGTCTGAAATTGTTATCGTAGGTGCATGTCCACTGTGAGAGACATAATCAAAAAAAAAAAAATCCAGAAATCACAATGTATGATTTTTTTAACTATTTATTTGTATGATACAGCTGCAAATAAGTATTTGAACACCTGAGAAAATCAATGTTAATATTTGGTACAGTAGCCTTTGTTTGCAATTACAGAGGTCAAACGTTTCTTGTAGTTTTTCACCAGGTTTGCACACACTGGAGGAGGGATTTTGGCCCACTCCTCCACACAGATCTTCTCTAGATCAGTCAGGTTTCTGGGCTGTCGCTGAGAAACACGGAGTTTGAGCTCCCTCCAAAGATTCTCTATTGGGTTTAGGTCTGGAGACTGGCTAGGCCACGCCAGAACCTTGATATGCTTCTTACAGAGCCACTCCTTGGTTATCCTGGCTGTGTGCTTCGGGTCATTGTCATGTTGGAAGACCCAGCCTCGACCCATCTTCAAAGCTCTAACTGAGGGAAGGAGGTTGTTGCCCAAAATCTCGCAATACATGGCCCCCGGTCATCCTCTCCTTAATACAGTGCAGTCGCCCTGTCCCATGTGCAGAAAAACATCCCCAAAGCATGATGCTACCACCCCCATGCTTCACAGTAGGGATGGTGTTCTTGGGATGGTACTCATCATTCTTCTTCCTCCAAACACGGTTAGTGGAATTATGACCAAAAAGTTCTATTTTGGTCTCATCTGACCACATGACTTTCTCCCATGACTCCTCTGGATCATCCAAATGGTCATTGGCAAACTTAAGACGGGCCTTGACATGTGCTGGTTTAAGCAGGGGAACCTTCCGTGCCATGCATGATTTCAAACCATGACGTCTTAGTGTATTACCAACAGTAACCTTGGAAACGGTGGTCCCAGCTCTTTTCAGGTCATTGACCAGCTCCTCCCGTGTAGTCCTGGGCTGATTTCTCACCTTTCTTAGGATCATTGAGACCCCACGAGGTGAGATTTTGCATGGAGCCCCAGTCCGAGGGAGATTGACAGTCATGTTTAGCTTCTTCCATTTTCTAATGATTGCTCCAACAGTGGACCTTTTTTCACCAAGCTGCTTGGCAATTTCCCCGTAGCCCTTTCCAGCCTTGTGGAGGTGTACAATTTTGTCTCTAGTGTCTTTGGACAGCTCTTTGGTCTTGGCCATGTTAGTAGTTGGATTCTTACTGATTGTATGGGGTGGACAGGTGTCTTTATGCAGCTAATGACCTCAAACAGGTGCATCTAATTTAGGATAATAAATGGAGTGGAGGTGGACATTTTAAAGGCAGACTAACAGGTCTTTGAGGGTCAGAATTCTAGCTGATAGACAGGTGTTCAAATACTTATTTGCAGCTGTATCATACAAATAAATAGTTAAAAAATCATAAATTTTGATTTCTGGAAAAAAAATTTTTGATTATGTCTCTGAGGCCCCGTACACACGACAGAGTTTCTCGGCAGAATTCAGCGAGAAACTCGGTCAGAGCCGGATTCTGCCGAGAAACTCTGTCGTGTGTACACTTTCGGCCCGATGGAGCCGCCGAGGAACTCGTCGAGAAAATAGAGAACATGTTCTCTATTTTCTCGTTGTTCTATGGGAGAACTCGGCCCGCCGAGCTCCTCGGCGGCTTCAGGGCTGAACTCGCCGAGGAACTCGATGTGTTTGGCACGTCGAGTTCCTCGGCCGTGTGTACGGGGCCTCACAGTGGACATGCACCTACGATGACAATTTCAGACCCCTCCATGATTTCCAAGTGGGAGAACTTGCAAAATAGCAGGGTGTTCAAATACTTATTTTCCTCACTGTATATATATATATATATATATATATATATATATATATCTTTTACTTTTAACGGAGGAAAATTCTATTGGGAACATCTCAGAATCCGGCAGGCTGGTTGTACCCAAGTCGATTGATCGATAGATTTAACCTGCCCGTTAACAGTTTTAATCTTGGTTCCTGCTGAACTGGCCGAGATTCAAACCGTGTGGCCAGCCTTAAGCCTCAGGCCTCGTACTCACGACCAAACATGTCTGCTGAAACTGGTCCGCGGACCAGTTTCAGCGGACATGTTCGTTCGTGTGTAGGCAGTAACGTACAGAATTCCAGCAAACAATCGTCGGCCAGACCGTTTTCCAACGAACAACTGTTTCCTGGTCTTGCTTTAAAACAGTCTGCTGGAATCGTGTCCGTCAGACATGTTCGGTCGTCTGTACACAAAAGCAGCGTACAAAAACCCCGCGCATGCTCAGTCCAAATGAGGAGACGGGAGCGCTCGTTCAGGTAAAACTCGCGTTTCTTTGGGATATGGCACATTCGTCATTAGAAACCTTTTATTCTAGCAAGAGAACAATGTCTTAAAAAGGCGCACTAAACCACATTTTAAAGCCTCGTTTTATTAATTCTTCTCTTGCTAGAATAACCCCGTTCTCTTGCTGATGCAATTTCAATAGAGTTGTCCCATACTGAAATGTCACATTTCTTGCTTGTGATGTAATCCTTTAATAATGTTTTCTATGCCAGACGTGTGTTTTGGTTGGTGGTCCTCCATAATTTAGAGTAGTCATTTTTGTAAAGGAATGTTCATTTTTTTTTAAATTTTTTTTTTGTTTCTAGTTATGTCACCATTTAAACTATTTTTTTTTTACATGTTTTTTGAAAATTTTTTTTTTTTTTTGGTGTTTCATTAGAGAATATTAAACCATGTTGGCACACCAAATGTCCCCCCCCCCCCCCAAGGAGTGTGTCCTTTGTAAATTACCCATTGTATATTTATTAAAGGTTTGCTGCCTAATAATCCCCACAGTATATCAAACAATAGACATGTTTTCAAATGAAAGCAAAAGGCCTTTTATTCAGGCAAATGTCATCACAAAAAAATAAAAAGAACGGCAGCACTAGAATAGATAGCAAACTATATGCAAACTTGCATTTCCAACATGGTGAAGGATAAACTTCCAAGCCTCAGTAGCCAAACACAAAAATATGAAGCAGCAGCACACAAACAAAGGAACCCAAACTGTGGTAGTACAAACACGATGTCCTTTATGTGGAAGGAAATGGAAGGCAGAAAATCAACGTTTCCTCCTCTTTCCAGCCTTCCCTCCAGGCAGCCTTCCAGCGGATCGAACACGGGGTCTTGCAGGTGGGGTTGATGTGGCAGCAGGAGGATGGTGTTCCGCAAGCCGGGCCGGGTCACATAGCCCAGTGTCTGGGGTCAGCAGGCCCCTCTGCATCCACCAAAGGACCTGGTTCATCAGGGCCTTTGCCAGTCTTCTCTGGTCCTCCTCCCCTTCATTTAAATCATGGGCCAATGAGGCACTGAAGGCCTCTGTGGGGTTGAGGGGGGCCCTCATGATGGCGCTTGCCTCCTGGATCATGCGGAGGCTTGCCTCCTCCACAGGCCTCAACTGCCTCCTTCGGCCTGATGGCCTCACCTGGGGGGGAGAAGACTGGCTGGTGGTGGTTCTCCTGGCCGGGTGGACCTGCTGCAGGCCACTGGGCCCAGCCTCCTCCTGGCTGCCACTGACCCCGGCCTCCTCCTGGCTGCCACTGACCCCGGCCTCCTCCTGGCTGCCACTGACCCCGGCCTCCTCCTGGCTGCCACTGACCCCGGCCTCCTCCTGGCTGACAGACACCTGAGGATCTGCCACCTCCTGGCTGATCTCTTCTTCCTGTGTGGAAAAAAAATGAATTTTTTTACAATTTCGCTAAATAAAACCACACTCATTTTCATGTTTTTCGTTCAGTATTTTCTGTTCATTATTACTTGAATACACTCTACTTCTGACCCCTGCAGTTGTCATCCCTGACACCTATTTGTCTGTACACCTTTTTGTTTGCTTTTTTCCAGCTTGGTTTTATTTTTACAATATCTAATCATTAATCCACCAAGAATTATTTACGCCATAAATATAGAGGAAACTACTATACCTCCTCATCGAAGGGTGGCAGATCTGCATCTCTGTCAGCCAGGCCCTCTTCCTCCGACTCTGCAGGGCTGTGGTCATCTGGGGAAGGTCCGCTGGAAGGTAGCATGGAGGAAAGGTTGGAAGAAAGACTGGACATCGTTTTCCTGCCTTCCATTTCGTCCCGCAAAAAAGCCATCTGTTTATAATACCACAGTTTGGGTTCCTTTGCTTGTCTTGCTGCTGCTCCCGATTTTTTTAATTTATTAGCTTTGTATGCTCTCCTGTATGTGCTTCTGAGGTTGGCAAGTTTATCCTTCACCATGTTGGCAGTGCATCCTGGCACCCATGTTTGCATATAGTTTGCTAGCTCTTCTAGTGCTGCCGCTCGTACATCTTTATTACAATATAATGCGTGTTTTGAATTCCACAGGATGGGCGTGTCCTGATATTTTTGTAGTAAGGCCTCTATAGCTTCCTTGGTTTGTAGTTGGTCCATTTTACTTTTTGAAATATGATATTTTTTTTTGAGTCTAGATTCAAAAAACATAAACCAAAGAAAAATAAATATTCAAAAGGATCAGCGTTGACCTTGATATAATATGTGTCTTTAAATTTATTACCTATATCTAATTACAAACACAGTCTCTCTTGTTTAAACAATGATTGTCAGCTCGGCCGCATTGGTTGTACCAAACATTGATTTGCTAGATGCAGAGCCATTGTTAACATTGCAGTAAATATTTTTAATATTGAAAAATAAACAATGCTTACAAATGACAGTATTCATCTAGGCACTCTTTCCTGTGTAAATCTCATGCCCCTGACAATGGATGACATAAAAGACACTTCCTAATGACCTCTGTACAACCAACACTTGAACAATACTTTGCCTGATCTGAATACACCATTCAAAAACTTGTCAATGAGGTACAGCATTGTTCACATCTCTATTTTGTGAGGTGTCCAAAAGCATTTGGATACCAAAATAACATTGTGGTACCCCATAGACAGAATAGCTTAAAAAGGGTGCAACCAACAGCCCAAACCCCCATCCCATGTGTCTACATTTTCAAGGCCTCTGCTGATCACATTTTTAATTTCCTTACCTTCCTGTCTCTCGCTCCTCGTTTCTCACGCTCGCCTAATTACCGCGTAAGATGCGTAATCACGGCGTAAACCTTTTAAACACTCCGCGTATTTATGAAACCCCGCCCTCGTCACCTTTGCGAGGCCCCTAATCAATGAGTTTAGGAAATATGGCGTTAACTGTGTATGTTCTGGATGCGCTCGAAGATTCTCCGCGTAACGGACGTAAACACGTTGTTTGCATTCTCTACACTCCGCGTATGTATTAAACGCCGCCCTCTTCTCCGCCCATGGCGTAAGAATTCATCTTTTCCACGCCCATAATCTCTGTGGTAAAGGAAAGATGGCGATGTCACACGAGCGGGCACGATGCTCTCATGCCACAAGTGAAGGGACAGAGGCAGGGACGTCCCGATCAAGGAAAAGAAGATATAAAGCCACTAATATGCGGTTCCAGGAAATGGTGGAGTTAGTTTACATCATGCGAAAGAAGGACTATGATGGGGAATTAGGGCCATACAAGACCCCTAACCGCCGAAAGGCACATATTATGGACAAGGTGGCGAGGAGAATGCAGAGGATGTTTGGGATCACCAGGTCCAAGGAACAGCTGAGGAAACGATGGTCAGACTTAAAATTGAGGGAGCCACATCAGATGAAGAAAATACTTAAAATTCTGCGTAAAAGTAAGTAAATATATATTGGGGTTGGGGGGGGGGGGGGTGGTGATTGTCTGCAATAATGTGTTGCCATGTATATTTCACCATCTGCCTCCTTGGCCAGCTTGTAATTTTAAAGACATGTTGTTATTTATTTTTTAGAACATAAATAACTACATATTTACAAACAGTGTTCTTAGTAAACAACGTAACATCACATAGTTTATCAGAAAGGCTCGGTTATTACAGGAACAACACACCTGGACATGGCTCACTGGCCAAAAACTTTGTTTGTAAACATTGTGTAAAAGCTAGTTCTAGAAAAAAAAAGTATGAGAATGGGAAAGGCAAACAGGATTCATTCTAAAAACAGTGGTACTAAAGCAGATGTTTTCACATCTGCAATGCAGAGCACCTGTGTCTCCCCAAATCAAAAATGGGTTTTGGTAGGGTCTCCCAGAAATACAGTTTAGGGGGGACATCCATGTGTGTCACTTTGCTAAAAAGGGGCAGGATCAGAGCTTGCCATATAGAAGTAATTGCAAAATGTAGGTTTGGTGAAAGATAAAAGTAACTAAATGAAAGCATCTTCTAAGCAATGTGTGCGATTTATGCTCTCCTATATCTGTGTGCTGATGAGTCTACATTTTTTTTGGTTTATTTCAGGGGAAAGAAGTCGCCAGCATTTGGAGGAGGCAGAGAGGGCCAGACAAGGCCAAAATCTGCCATCTCAACATGTGGAGGAGGAGGAGGATGTGGAAGGAGAAGAGGATGTGGAAGGAGAGGAGAATGTGGAAGGAGAAGAGGATGTGGAAGGAGAGGAGGATGTGGAAGGAGAGGAGGAAGGAAGAGAGGAGGAAGAAGTAATTTTGGACTTAGAAGTCATAGCAGATGAAGGGCAAGTGGCGGAAGAACAATTTTGCGAATTGAAAGAAGGTGGATTGATGGATGAAGGAGGAGTCCAAGATGATGGGGAAGTGGTGGAAGAAGGAGGAGTGATAGAAGATGATGGGGAGGTGGTGGAAGAAGGAGGAGTGATAGAAGATGTCGAAGAGGTGGAAAGGAGAAGCCCATCAGGTCAGTGTCACCCTAGCTTGATTCCAAAAAACATATGTAGATAGGCCTCATTGAAAAATAATATTGTAAATGCCATTTTTTTTTGTTGTTTTAGGGGAGGAGGATGGTGTGCCAATATTTTCACGTGCAAGTGCTGCTATAATTATTCAGCAGGTAATGGAGTGCAGCACTGAAATGCACAATATGCGTGAAAGGATGTTTCTCATGGAACAGAATGTAACAAATGTCCTTTTGGAATGCAGCACGGAAATGGACAATATGCGGCAAAGAATGATGGTGATCGAATCTAATTTTAAGAACATTATTGACATGATGGGCCGTGTCAAAGACTGAAACACCCCCCGCCCATCCCCCGCCCCCACAAACATTTTTACAGTTTGAATAATGAATACGCCAAAATTTGAAGATACACACACAGTGTGCCAACATGTGCTATCTGCCATCACAGAATATCTAATGTCTGTGCTTTGTGGGTCCAACCCCCTCCTCCATCCTCAAGTAGTTGAGAGGAAGGGTTTGCTCCCACAAAACACAGACATTGATCACCCATGATGTCAGATAGCACATGTGGCCATTTGTCTGTTGAACCAATGACATTTGGCGAGTTTGCACTGAATGTGTGTATCTTCCAATTTTGGCGTGTTCCAGTGTGAAAGCACACCATGACTGACTGCTGTTGTGAGTTTTTATATTTTTTGAATTGGATTTTGTTACTTTTTGACCATGTTGAACATTTTGGGATACTATAAAGTTTAGACCATAAAGAATAAACAACGCCAAAAAATTTTTTAAATATATATATAGAATTATAAATCTCTCTAATCACTGAATTTAGTGAAGTAGAGATTTGACTCCAAATTCTCACCTAAAAATTTTCTTTTAGAAAAACACACCAAAAAAAAAAAAAATGGTTAAATAATTATTGTTTTTTGTGCCTAAAAAATATGGCCAAAAAAAAAATTAAGGCGGTAAACACCCCACCAAATATAATCTATATATATATATATATGTAAACAATAAATCTAACTATATTTGATGAAAAAAAAAGTGAACTTGTTAATAAATGTATAATCTGCATAATATTTTTGGTTGAATTACCTGAAAAAAAAAAGAAAATTTTAAAAAAATTTTGAAGACTCCTAAGTACAAAAGCAGGGAGTAATGAAAAAAATATAAAATTATTTTTGGGGTCATGAACAAGCAAAAATTAAAAAAAATTGACCTCAACATTTACAAATGGAGTTGCTTCTTATTTCTAGACTCAATACCCTGTTTGTAGATGAGTGAATAATGTGCAAAATGTGGTTAGTTACTAAAAGTGGAGAAATCAATTATGCATTACAATTGAAGAAGTTAGTTAGAGAACCAGGAAGACAGAAAAAGAGAAAAAGCATTAATGACAAACAACTGTATAAAGTCCAATGGTCTAATTATTTATTATTTTTTAGAATATTCCTTTCTTTGGGGGCCGAATTAGAAAGAAATATGATCTGGCATAGCAATGGCCCCCCGACCCATGAAGTACTCAACATATTTGTCGCGTACCTCACGAGCTGATTGGGGGGCCAAGCCAGCGCGACCAGTGTCCAGCCCGGGAAGGGGATCTGAGGGTAGTCTTGCCTCAGAACCGATGTCGGGTAGGTACGTCTGGGAGTGCCTGCGTAAAAAGTTGTGCAAAATGCAGCAGGCAAATACAACGGTGTCCAATTTATATTCCGCCAGATGTATCGATGTCCTGAACAGGCGGAACCGGTTGGTGAGTATCCCAAAGGCATTCTCGACTACCCTCCGAGCCCTGGCCAACCGAAAATTAAACACACTCCTCTCTGAGGTGAGGGTCCTCTGGGGAAAAGGCCGCATGAGGTGAGGACCAAGCCCGAAAGCCTCGTCCGCTAGGAACACAAACGGAAGTCCTTCCACATTATCTTCATCTGGTGGCAATGCCAGACCACCAGCTTGGAGACGATCATAGAAATCAGTCCGTGCGAACACTCCCCCATCAGACATCCGGCCGTTCTTCCCCACGTCCACATATAGAAACTCATACTGTGCCGACACCACCGCCATCAACACAATACTATGATAACCCTTGTAATTATAATAGTACGACCCCGAGCGGGGTGGGGGCACAATGCGGACGTGTTTCCCATCTATTGCTCCACCGCAGTTTGGAAAATCACACCGCTGGGCAAATTGGGAAGCCACAGACTGCCATTCCTGTGGTGTGGAGGGTAGCTGTGGGGACAAACAAAATTAGAGATTTAGTACTTTGTAACAAATACATCCTACAAGCATCCTTGTGACAGTTCACAGTATTAAAATTGCATTAGAAAAATGTGCATGGAGAATTTGGGAAATGAAATATATAGGGCCACTTCATTAAGAGACTCCACAGCCCTCTGATGGGGACAATAAAAGTTTGAAGGGGGGGGGGGGGGCACAAAAACCAAAAAGTCCTGTTTGAAAAAATGGCAAGGTGGGTTTGTCCCTAGGATAGCATGCTGGACAGGTTAATATTGGGTAAGGGACAAATATGCAGGTAGGCCAAGAATAAAACATGTAAAGCTGATATCAACATGCATAGGGAGAAAAGGTAACGTTAGTTAAACACACAGCATATCTGGGAAAATAAAAAGAAAGTTAGTTGGCCACATTATTAGAGCCAGGAAACTTACCTTAATATACTCCTCATGCATAACTTTGATGATGGCAGCACACGTGTCCGGTATGATGACCCCAAGCGCCTGCGGAGAGATGCCTGTCGAGAACTTGAGGTCCTGCAGGCTCCTCCCAGTCGCCAGGTACCGCAACGTGGCAATAAGCCTCTGCTCGGCCGTGATGGCTTGGCGCATCACAGTGTCCTGCCTCGTGATATAGGGGGACAGAAGATCCAGCAGACGGTTGAATACGGGGTCCGTCATGCGGAGAAAATTCCTAAAGTCATTAGGATTATTCTCCTGGAGTTCCCTAAGCAGAGGCATATGTGAGAACTGGTCACGCTGGCGCAACCAATTCTTGGTCCAGAAACGCCTCCGCCCCCTGTTTCTGGCCAAAGTACTGGACAAATGAACATATCCAGCAGCCATCCCATAAACAGCACCAACTCGCGAAAATTGACGCTGCTGCTCCATCATGGCTTCAAACCGGCCGGCTGGTCAGTCAAGAACACACTGAAACAGAAAGCACTCGCAAATCCAGCACTACCTGCGACAAACGCGTGACAAACAGATACGAGCGCACAGGATGCAACTGCTAAAGCAGAAACAACCTGCTTGCCTATAGCCGAATGACAACTACGTTACCGCAAGCACACGCACTGAACCCGTGAATACACGCTGTCAAAGCCTGGAGACCGAGAAGCGCGAATCAGCTCTAACCAAACCTTCACTAACACGAGCAAACACGTAACTAGCAAAAGAGGAACAGAGGGCGGCGCCATTAACTTTGGTCTTCCCCTTTATAGTGACGTCGTACGTAGTTTACGTGCACGCGTTCCGGTACGACGGGAATTTGGTCCGCTGGTGTGTACACGCCAGCGGAACAAAACACAAATCAGCCTTGTACGCCGGAAACTGTCGGGCAGACAGTTTCCAGCGCACAGATCCGGTCGTGAGTACAAGGCCTCATACACACGGTTCGATTGTTGGAAGGGGATTGTCTGTTGACAGACTGTTGTCCTAAATTCTTACCGTTAGTACGCTCCTTTAGACAATTGTTTTCCAATTTTCGGCCAACAAATGTTGGATGACAATCTAGTAAATTTTCAGTGGACAAAGGCATCATGTCTGATTTTCGTATGGTCAGTACATAAGTCCATCACACAAAAGTCGAAAGATGCTCGGAATCGATGCTCACCAAACACGGAATTAGTAGAAGGGGCCCAAAGGGTGGCGCACAAGTGCTGAAATTCCTCGTAGTACATCACTATGTTCGTGTTTGTGGCACGACAATTGTGTAACATTAGTATGCAAGACAAGATCCTGGCACATGCCCTTTTGACAAAAATCATACGCTCGGTTGGCCAACAATCGTACGTACTAGGCTTAAGAGATCACCAGCCAGGACTGACTGATGGGACAACTCCAAACCATATGTGTGAACCTCAAATTGTTACTTATTACAAGTAGCTGAGACATACAGAATAATATGTCATAATCTTTGGGGTGTTTATTAATTTTATGCAAGAATTTTAGTGGGACCACCACATTAAAGTGACCCTGTCAGGGTTTATATTCACCTTTCCAGAGGCCTGAGTCAACTACCTTGGCTCCATTTCAGAGCTACAGTCTGCATATATCCCTTGGAAATATCAGATGCTTGTGTCCTCTGCCACACACTGAGGTTCCATCTTCCAACTCCTATGTCACTAAAGGACCCAGCAGTGATCCAGGATGGAACCATGGTGCCCAGGTGGGGGACAAGGCATCTGATACTCCTGGAAGCGTGGAATGATGAAGAGGCTAACAAAGGTTGCAACTTACAGTGTAGCAATGGAGGCAAGAAAGAGACACGGAATGCCGCAGAGGAGAGAATAAACCCAGAGACCTTTAACCACTTAACCCCCGGACCATTTCGCTGGCCAAAGACCAGATCATTTTTTGCGATTCGGCACTCCGTCGCTTTAACTGACAATTGCGCGGTCGTGCAATGTGGCTCCCAAACAAAATTGACGTCCTTTTTTCCCCACAAATAGAGCTTTCTTTTGGTGGTATTTGATCACCTCTGCGGTTTTTATGTTTTGCGCTACAAACAAAAATAGAGCGACAATTTCGGAAAAAAAACAATATTTTTTACTTTTTGCTATAATAAATATCCCCCAAAAAATCTATAAAAAAACAAAAAATGTCCACCGTTTAGGCCGATACGTATTCTTCTACATATTTTTTGTAAAAAAAAAAATGCAATAAGCATATATTGATTGGTTTGCACAAAAGTTAGAGCGTCTACAAAATAGGGGATAGTTTTATGGCATTTTTATTTTTTACTAGTAATGGCGGCGATCAGCGATTTTTTTATCGTGACTGCGACTTTATGGCAGACACATCGCACACTTTTGACACATTTTTGGGACCATTGTCATTTTTACAGCGATCAGAGCTATAAATATGCCCTGATTACTGTGAAAATGACACTGGCGCGGAAGGGGTTAAGTGTGTCCTAGGGAGTGCTTCTAACTGTTAGGGGCACATCACTGATCGCTGTTCCCGATGAGAGGGAACAGATGATCAGTGACCGTGTCACTAGGCAGAACAGGGAGATGCTTGTTTACACTTGCCTCTCCCCGTTCTACAGCTCTGTGAACCGATCGCGAGACACCGGCGGACATCGAGTCCACTGGGTCCCGCGGGCATGGTCACGGAGCTCGCGGCAATTTCAAAGTGACGTATATATACACGTTACTTTGCCCAGCCGTACCATTCTGCCGACGTATATGTACAGGAGCTGGTCGGGAACTGGTTAATCTTGATTTATTTTATACCTAACATAAAAAGGAAAGGAAAGAAATGGACTGAATGAAAGCTGCAGCTGTAAAAAAATATTTTAATCTACATTTATATATGTTTTCATACTCTTTTAAATTGATACATCTATAACCCTGAAGTGACCAAAGAATGTTGCCCGTACAAGGTAGGCAAGCCTGTTCTGTAGCTAATGCCATTGTCTGTATGCAGCAGCATACGTCTACAATTTTGAAAGCTATTTGTCAGTGCAGAGGTTAACGTGATTTCTGAGCATTCTTAGCTGATTGAGGCAGAATAACGGCCATTATTGAGCAGACGTTGTGACCACCCACCTAGCTGCACAACGACCTTGAAGGCAATTTTACATCTTGTGTTCCTTCTGGTTGGCTGTCAGTGACTGTATATTGCAATTGCTGGCTGTTCTTGTAGTGGAAAAGCCTGACATGGTAGGCCCGAAACACACAGTTCTCACTGCCTACTGCAGCACATTCTACAAGTACTCCAGGCCCTGAGATAACCAATGTTTGTTTTGTTCTTTTCTAGCCTGCTGATAATGGTTTTGTATGTTGGACAAAAATTATTCAGATGCCGACTGATATCTGCATATACAACATTTGAGAGAATGAGTGTGATTTGTATGTGGCTGCATTTGTATGTACAGTAAAACCTTGGATTGCGAGCATAATTCCTTCCAGAAACATGCTTGTAATCCAAAACACTTGTATATCAAAGCATTTTTTTTACAGGGTATAAAAGAGAAGAGAGGCACCTCTGAGGCCTTGTACACACGACCGAACATGTCCGCTGAAACTGGTCCGTCGAACCATTTTCCGCGGACATGTCCGACCGTGTGTAGAGCCTACCGGACAGTTTTCCGGTCTAGCGGACAGGTTTCCAGCGGACAAAAGTTTCTTAGCATGCTAAGAAACTTGTCCGCTGGAAGCCTGTCCGTCGGACATGTCCGATGGTTAGTACGACTCATCGGACATGTCCGCTGGCCCGAAATCCCGCGCATGCGTCGAATTGATTCGACGCATGCGTGGAAGCATTGAACTTCCTGGGTCGCGCACGTCGCCGCGTTTTCATGTCCCGGGGAATTTGGTCTGATGGTGTGTACACACATCAGACAAAAACCTCCCAGCAGACATGTCCGATTAAAAAAGGTCCGCAGACCGTTTTCATCGAACATATCTGGCCGCGTGTACAAGGCCTGAGTGTAGCAATAAGTTGCTAAATGTTGTACCTTTATTAAATGTAACAATATTGCTACACTTTGTATCATTGGTATCATTAGAAGGGGGAATAATGCCACATTGTGGGTGTCAGTGGGAGGAATCGTGCCCCATCATTGGTGTCTATGGCAGGAATAGTGCTCCATAATTGGTGTCATTAGAAGGGAGAATAATGCCACATTCTTGGTGTCAGTGGGAGGAATTGTGGTCCATCATTGGTGTCAGTTGGAGCAATAATGTCCCATTGTTGGTGTCAGTGGGAGAAATTGTGCCCCATTATTCGTGTCTATGGAAGGAATAGTGCCCCATCATTGGTGTCAGTAAGATAAGGTGACCCGATTTTTTAAATGAAATCCGGGACATATTTTTTCTTTACTAGTAATGGCAACAATCAGCGACTCTCTACCCGTCGCCGCCCGCCTCACAGCCTCTCAAGTCTTACTCTTCGGGCCCCGGCTACTACTGGATGGGGAACGGAGGAAAATCACTCCGCCAGGGAAGGCAAGGAGATAGGCAGGTGGCTGGCCAGGATTTGAGCCAAGGCAGAAGTACATGTGAGCGGAGCAGAAACTGAAGAAATATTCCCTCTGCTCCGACCAGCACATGATCATCAGAAAGGGGCACAGATAATGGGAAAAATACAACCCCCCTATGCTAGAAGGCACGGCAAAGCAAAAGTGTGTAATTCTATTTTTTTATTTTAATTCTGCACTGACTGTCTTTGAAATTGCCCCTGCCCCCTATTAAATCCAATCTGGGGACAAAACCAGGGACAGACTTGGTCCGGGGACGGTGTCCTCAATCAGGGGACTGTCCCCTGAAACTGGGGATGTCTGGTCACCCTACAGTAAGAGGAATAGTGCCCCATCACTGGTGTCAGTGGGAAGAATAGTACCCCATCATTGGTATCAGTGGGTAGAAGGGTGTCAATCATTGGTATCAATGGGAGGTATAGTTCTTGTTGGTGTCAGTGGCAAGAATTATGCCCCCATTAATGGTGTTAGTAGGAGGAATAGTGCACCAAGGGCCGGATAAACGCAAGCAAAGGGCCACAGTTTGGAGACCACTGGTGTAGAGCACTGACTGGCAAAGAGGCTGCTTACATGACTTTGACAACACTTTCTCCCCGTCCTGCCTTGAAATAATAAGGACTTTGTTTGCTTCCGAGGCTTGAAGCAAGGGAGGCAAAGACAACATTTGTAAAGAATGGCATGCCATCCATTGAGAGTGCAGAGCGCATGTGCCAGTGACATCACTCGTGCTGCTTAGTAAATATCTCCTAAACAGCGCACGTTTACTGTACCTATAGGTAAGCTTTATTATAGGCTTATCTGTAGATATAAATTAGAAAAACACCTTTAATACCACTTTATGGTCTCGTTCACACGAGCGGTTGGGGAGCAATAAAACCCTGCGATTGAGCCAAGCTTTTAAGTAATGAACCGTTCAGAATGGAAATTGCATCCTCTCATCTCCCACACCACATAGGGTGCCGGCTCAGGATATGTGTGAACAAAAAGTCTGAATTCCTTTATTGAAAAGTTAGTCCATGCAGCAATCGGAAAAAAAAGGACAACTGCTGACGCGTTTCACACCATTTTACCGGCGCTTAATCATAGCCAAAAATTGTTGCATGGACTAAATTTATAATAAAGGAATTTATTTGGAGTGCAGCCATCCAGACTGTCTTTGTTCACACAAGAGCCATGCTTTTACCTCGCCTCAATTACTACCCTCTTTATCTGCCAAGTCAGTGGCTAAGGGTGTACACATGCTGCCGCAGGAATTACACCCCCCATTGCTTTCAGCAGCATAACGCCATGACCCATTCAAGTGAAGGGGGCCACTCTGCAAGTGCCCCTCAACCATGTGCAATCCAAGTGGTTGCGCCACTCTAGTGCAGGGTTCAAGGGGTTAAAGGAGACAGTGAGGAAATAAAGGAACACCTCCTTACCACCTGTCAAATGCTGCGGCCTGAATGTGAATCGCTCTTCAGAGACCAAAACTCCTGCGAATGAGCCCTAAGGATGGCAACACCTGTCCCTGAATGTCTAAAAGCACTTTAACATATAGAAGGTAACAGATGAGTGATACAAGTTCCCAGTACACAGTGACTGAATAAGAAAATGACAATTTACAGAGAGAATCATGAAACTTTTCACGTATTAAAACATAATGGGGCAGATCCACAAAGCGAGTACACCGGCGTATCTACTGATACGCCGGCGTAATTTCAAATTACCCGCGTCGTATCTTTGTTTTGAATCCTCAAAACAAGATACGACGGCATCTGGGTTAGATCCGACAGGCGTACGTCTTCGTACGCCTTCGGATCTTAGATGCAATTCTTCGGCGTCCGCTGGGTGGCGTTCCCGTCGTATTCCGCGTCGAGTATGCAAATTAGCTATTTCCGACGATCCAAGAATGTACGAGCGGCCGTCGCATTCCTTTACGTCGTTTCTGGTCGGCTTTTTTCGGCGTATAGTTAAAGCTGCTATCTGGTAGCGTACGCAATGTTAAGTATGGCCGTCGTTCCCGCGTCGAATTTTACATTTTTTATTTTGTTCGCTTAAGTCGTCCGTAATTGGGGCTGGAGGTAATTTACGTTCACGTCAAAACCAATGACGTCCTTGCGACGTCATTTAGCGCAATGCACGGCGGGAAATTTAGGGACGGCGCATGCGCAGTTCGTTCGGCGCGGGGACACGCTTCATTTAAATGAAGCACGCCCCCTACTCGCCGCATTTGAATTCCGCGCCGTTACGCCGCGAGAGATGCACTACGCCGCCGTAACTTACGGCGCAAATTCTTTCTGGATTAGAACCAAAGCCAGGTAAGTTACGGCGGCGTAGCGTATCTCAGATACGCTGCGCGGGTGCAGATCTATGTGGATCTGCCCCAATAGGTTTCCTTTTTTATTTGCTTTATACATTACTGGATCTGCAAACCAGATATTCATTTTATCTCTCAGGGCTATGTGTACAAATATGTGGTTTTCACATCTAGTATTGTATCGCGTTAAACGCTTGCATCCTTACAAACTTCAAATAGCCAATAATTGGAGACTTTCTGCTGACATGGCAACAGACTTGTTACTACTGTATATTAAAAACCAATTTAAATCAAGTGAAAGCGATCAGTGCTCTACTTTGAAACGCTGCAATGGTACCTTACAGATTTACATTACTCTGAGCTCTCTGTAAATCCCCTCTGGCAAGATTCAAAGAGCATCTCACAGAGTCCCTGGGAGAGTATGTCCTGGTCCTGTGTTGTGTATGTGATGCTCCTGTCAAATCACATGGATATGGAGAAATCTGATTGGTGGCTATGATGAATTCTTCATTACTGTTTTTTTTTTTTTTTTTAAAGGTCTATAACTAACCAAGGGAACTGCCGTGGAAGTGTTTGGGAATATTTTGCATGACATGTAGAGGCTCTTAGATATTGCAGTCTAAATGACATGTGATGGACTCCAGCACAGTAGCAGTGCCTGGATGGAAAAACTGAAGTACTAAGCAGGTAGACGGTGTCCCCTGCTGCCTATCCAGGATTTATTTTTAGCTCTCCCCTACTTGACAAACTTAAGGGGGTTGTAAAGGATTTTTTTCCCTCAAAATAGCTTCCTTTACCTTAGTGCAGTCCTCCTTCACTTACCTCATCCTTTTGATTTTGCTTTTAAATGTCCTTATTTCTTCTGAGAAACCCTCACTTCCTGTTCTTCTGTCTGTAACTCCACACAGTAATGCGATGGCTTTCTCCCTAGTGTGAAGAAAGCCTCTTGAGGGGGCGAGCAGGAGTGTCAGGACGCCCACTAACACACAGCTCCTTTCTCTATCTGCAAAGTAGAGAGAGTGTCCTGACTTAGCCTCTTGAGGGGGGAGGGGGCAAGCAGGCAAGTCAGGACACTCTCTACTTTGCAGATAGAGAAAGGAGCTGTGTGTTTAGTGGCGTCCTGACACTCCTGCTCGCCCCCTCCCCCCTCAAGAGGCTTTCTCCACACCAGGAAGAAAGCCTCGCATTACGGTGTGTCGTTACAGACAGAAGAACAGGAAGTGAGGATTTCTCAGAAGAAATAAGGACATTTAACCACTTCCATACCAGCCACCGTCATATGACGTCCACAAAGTGTCTCTACCATCCAGAGTGGACGTCATATGACGTCCTGGACTTTGAAGGGGGATATCTGAATGATGCCTGCAGCGAGAGGCATCATCCAGATATCTATCTCTTGTGCCCTGGCGATTCTGCACAACGTAAGAACGATCATAGCGGCAGTTCCGCCGCTAGATCGTTCTTACAGGCGGCGGGAGGGGACATCCCCCCCTCCCGCCGCCATCCCGTGCTTCTCTGGGCTCTCCCGTTCCATCGGGGGCCCGGAGAAAGAATCGTCCGGCGCTGGCAGGAAGTATAGAGATGACTGATGGTCACCAGTCATCTCTATGACCGTCGGAGGACCCGGGCGCGATGTGATGACGTCACGCCCGGGTCCCGTAAGTAAACAAAGCCGCAATTGCAGCTGTGAGCCACATTATTCATGAGATCAGTGAATTTTTTTCACCGATCTCATGGTTTCCAGCCTGGAGGAGAGATGTGGGGTCTTATTGACCCCCCGCATCTCTCCATAAAGAGGACCTGTCATACACATTCCTATTACAAGGGATGTTAACATTCCTTGTAATAGGAATAAAAGTAATACAAAATAAAATAAAAAAAGTGTAAAAAAATAAATATGTAAAATAAATAAATAATTAAAAAAAATTAAAACGCCCCTGTCCCCGGTAGCTCGCGCGCAGAAGCGAACGCACACGCAAGTCCCACCGACATATGTAAACGCCGTTTAAACCACACATGTGAGGTATCGCCGCGTGCGTTAGAGTGGCAGCAACAATTCTAGCACTAGATCTCCTCTGTAAATCTAAACTGGTAACCTGTAAAAAAATTCAAAGCCTTGCCTATGGAGATTTTTAAGTACCGAAGTTTGGCGCCATTCCATGAGTGTGCGCAATTTTAAAGCGTGACATGTTAGGTATCTATTTACTCAGTGTAACCTAATCTTTCATATTTTACAAAAAAATTGGGCTAACTTTACTGTTTTGTTATTTTTTTAATTCATAAAACCATTTTTTTCCCCAAAAAAGGCGTTTAAAAAATTATTGCGCAAATACCGTACAAGATAAAACGTTGCAATGACCGTCGTTTTATTCCCTAGGGTGTCTGCTAAAAAAACATATATAATGTTTGGGGGTTCTGCGTAATTTTCTAGCAAAAAAATTATGATTTGTACATGTAGGAGAGAAGTGCCAGAATAGGCCCGGTATGGAGGTGGGTATAAAAGCCCTGTATTGAAGTGGTTAAAGGCAAAATAGAAGGATGAGGTAAGTGAATGAGGACTGCACTAAGGTAAAGGAAGCTATTTAGAGGAAAAAAACTTCCTTTACAACCCCTTTAAGAGGACAGTCAGAACTGCCTTATGGTCTGGTTCACACCTATGCAGGTTGCAGTTTACATATTTCAGGTGCATTTTGCGTTTTTCAATACACGTTTTTATAAACAGTCTCCTATGGCTCCTGACATCTTTTTCGTTTTTATAGAAAGACCAATTGTCATTCTGATCTGTTAAATGTGCAGGTCGACTGGTGTCTCATGTGTATGGGTACCTTTATCCCATTTCATACTGTTCACTGTGTAAACATCCTTGGCCTAGGCTGGGCCCATGTACTGTCCTTCTTGGCAATGTGAACTGCTTTGTGTGCGCTGTCATATTTACTGGAAATAGAGAAGTGTGTAAACATTAACAAATGTCTTGCTTCTGTGTACATTGTCAGTTAATGAGTAAAAGAGATTGTTGTTACCTCACATCTAGGAATCTGTTGGAACAACAAAAAAAAAAAAAGATAACTAATGTCACAACCAGGTCCCAGGACCTCATCAGTTTCCCGCTATTAGCATACGGTGAGAAATTCCATTTCGATCACTGCCCACAGACTGTAAAAGATGGCTGATCAGACTGACCTTGGTAGTTCTTTTTTGCGTACATCTTTGGTTCTGTATTAACAGTCAGTGACCCGTCCATTACCTTGACTTCCCTCTAACCTGTTTGAAATCTATCGTATTCTTCTTGCCATAAAACCAGCTTCGGTTAATATGTGCTTTTGATTTTCTAGGATTATTAAAGTAGGGTGACCAGACATCCCTGGTTTCAGGGGACAGTCCCTGGGTTGAGGACACTGTCCCCAGACCTAGTCTGTCCCCAGTTTTGTCCCCGGATTGGATTCGAACAGGGGCTGGGGCAATTTCAAAGACAGTCAGTGCAGAATAAAAAAAAAAAATTGGAATTACACGATTCCATAATTACATAATTACATAATTCCGTTATCTGTGCCCCTTTCTAATGATCATGTGCTGGTCAGAATGGAGTAAATATTTCTTCAGTTTCGGGTGCATGCCCATTCAGCTCCACTCGCATTTTTTTCTGCCTTGGCTCACGCCTCGGCCAGCCACCTGCCTGTTTATCTCCTTGCCTTCCCGTGGCGGAGTGATCTTCCTCCGCTGCCCACCCAGTAGTAGCCGGAGGCCCGGAGAGTAAGGTCGCGTACACACGGTCAGACAAAACCGATGAGAATGGACCGAAGTTCAGTTTCATCGGTCCAAACCGACCGTGTGTATAGCCCATCGGTCTGTTTTCCTTCGGTCCAAAATGTTAAAACATGCTTCAAAATCGAACCGATGGACCGCTGCCCGATCGGTCCAAACGATGGTTAGTACACCGCTGAAGTGGCCTGATGGTCTGATGTGCGTACACACCAGTTTAGGTCGATACGTATTCGTCTACATATTTTTGGTAAAAAAAATCGCAATAAGCATTTATTGATTGGTCTGCGCAAAAGTTATAGCGTTTACATAATAGGGGATAGTTTTATGGCATTTTTTTTAAATATTACATTTTTTTACTAGTAATGGCGGTGATCAGCGATTTTTTTCGTGACTGTGACATTATGACGGACAAATTGGACACTTTTGACACATTTTTGGGACCATTGTCATTTTCACAGCAAAAAGTCCTATAAAAATGCACTGATTACTGTGAAAATGAAACTGGCAGTGAAGGGGTTAATCAGGAGGGGGCACTGTAAGGGTTAAGTGTGCCCTAAGGGAGTGTTCTTACTGTGGGGGGGGGCGTGGCTGTGCGTGTGACGTCACTGATCATCGTTCCCTAATGCCGCGTACACACGATTGGTCAAACCGATGAGAACGGTCTGATGGACCGTTTTCATCGGACCAAACCGATCGTGTGTAGGCCCCATCGGTTATTTATCCATCGGTTAAAAAAAAGCAATCTTGTTTTAAATTTAACTGATGGATACCTAACCGATAGAAAAAAAACGATCGTTTGTAGGTACGTCCATCGGTTAAAAATCCAAGCATGCTCAGAATCAAGTCGATGCATGCTTGGAAGCATTGAACTTTGTTTTTTTCAGCACGTCATTGTGTTTTACGTCACCGCGTTCTGACACCATTGTTTTTTTAACCGATGGTGTGTAGGCGCGACGGACCATCAGTCAGCTTCATCGGTTAACCAATGAAAACGGTCCTTTAGACCGTTTTCATCGCATGGACCGATCGTGTGTACAGGGCATAACACAGGGAACACAGGGAACAGACGATCAGTGACAGCCACACTAGGAAGAACGGGGAAGGTTTGTTTACACTTACCTCTCCCCGTTCTTCCTCTCTGTGACCTAATCGCGGGACACCGGCGGCGATCGGGTCTGCTGTTCCCACGGGGACGGTCACGGAGGAGAGGACCGGGTCGCTAGCGCGCCGCCAGTAGCGCGCTGTGCGACCCAGAGCTGGGCTCCTAAAGGGGACGTACATGTACACCCTTGTGCCCAGCCGTGCCATTTTGTCTACGTATATCGTCGTGCGGCGGTCCTCAAGTGGTTAAGGGGGGTTGGGGGATAGTAAAATGCAGCTCATCTGTATGTTTTTATGGCTCCCCAACCATAAGAGGCCCAAATGTGTCCATAGATAGTGGAGTCGGGCTTCTATTGCAAAATGCATTGCAGAGTAACATTTTATTACAGGTACTTATAATAGTGCCATCAATTTACATATACTGTATATCATTTTAATTATAAACATGCAACTAGCAAGCAGGAACATTTCCGATTTAAAAAGCTAATACGCATCTTCAAGGGAACTACGTGACTGAAATATGCGTTTCAAAGCAGGCACTAATACTAAATACACAGTAGGGGTCATTTAGGTGTGACATTTGTATTATAACCATAGCAACCAACTATGTTGACAACATGTTTGACAATGATTGATTGTTGTAGTTCAGTAAGAATTATAGCACTGTTTATATCGAAATCTTTGCAAATTGAAAAATGGACCTACCATTAAAATGACATTTCCTGTGAATCAGTAAGGCACATTCCAGCATTATCAAATCAATGCGGCTTTTATTTTTTAGATGCCTCTTGTTTGCTATAAATAAATAAAAATGCTGTTCCTGAGTCTCGGCAGCCTAGATCACATGTTTTTTGGCAACCAATCATCACTGCATAGATCTACTGTTTTCAGCCAGCAGTGTGATAAGAGGATCAAAAAGACTGAATAGAGATTAATACAAACTCAACACAGCAACAAGGGTTTTAATACTAATCTGTACTAAAAAATATGTAGGCTCCACTGCTGACAATTTACTGAAAGCTTCAGTTGCCTTGGTGTCTTCAGTACTTAAAGAGGATCTTCCCCTAGAGAGAAAAAAATTGAAAGTAAAAAAAAAAAAGCTGCTGATTTATAATAAGAGGACACTTACCTGTCCAGGGATCCAGCGCTGTCCTCACCTGAGGCTGGTTCTTTGCCAGACTTCGGCACTGGCATGCTTACTGTGGGAAGCCGGCTGTGATTCCTTGCAGATTTACAGCTAGCTTCCCATTACGTGTGCACGCTCCACCCTGCACTTTCCGATTTGGTCTTGCAGCCTTCTGGGACCTGCGACGTGTCCCAGAAGCCTGCAGACAAAGTGCGGAAGTGAGAGCGGGTAGCTACCAAAACTAGGTACCCACTCCCCCCCAAAAAAATACAAGGTTCCAAATCTGGTAGAGAAGGGGGGACATCTAATCCCCCAAAAAATTGTGTATTGCAGCTTACCAATTGTGACTTCATTGGTTTTCTTTTTCTCTTTCTTTTAAGCTGGTAACCCAGCCAGCAAGTCTGTTTTTTTTTTATCAACTAAGCTGTCCAGCAAAAGTGGCAGTTAGAGGATCGAGACAAACTACCTAAAGTCTCCTAAAGTAATAGGAAAATAAATAGTTCATCCGCCCCCCCAGTGCCCACAGCTTGTAAATCTTCTTTTTACATTAAAATATTGCTACTATATACCTTTATGGGTGACCTGTATACCACGGTTAAGCCTCGTACACACGACCGAGGAACTTGACGGGCGAAACACATCGTTTTCCTCGTCGAGTTCCTTGTCAGGCTGTCGAGGAACTCGACAAGGCAAGTTTCTCCATTCCCGTCGAGGAAATAGAGAACTTGCTCTCTTTTTGGCTCGTCGAGTTTCTCGACAGTTTCCTCGACAAAAATGTACACACGACCGGTTTCCTCGGCAAAAAAATATCTCCCAGCAAGTTTCTTGCTGGTTTTTGCCGAGAAACTCGGTCGTGTGTACGAGGCTTTACATGATAAACTGCACCGTTTCTCCAGTGCTGAGAGTTCAGAAAGGCGGAGATTTCCACTGCAGCCTGTATACACGCCCACATGTGTGATGTCAATATCATGTGACCTGACTATCTCTGAGAACAAGTAAATGTTCTCTCCAGCATAAAAGACAAAACTGAGCATGTCTACCCTGCCTGCGTTAGGTGGCCTTCCCTAGATAGACAGTGCAGGAGGGGAAGGAGAGATCAGGTACATGAGGCAGGGAGATGTGCACAGTGAGGCAGGGAGATGGGCACAGTGAGGCTGATGCATGCAGATGGGCAGTGAGGCTGAGGCATGCAGGTGGACACAGTGAGGCTGCAAATGGGCACAGTGAGGCTGCAAATGGGCACAGTGAGGCTGCAAATGGGCACAGTGAGGCTGCAAATGGACACAGTGAGGCTGCAAATGGACACAGTGAGGCTGCAAATGGACACAGTGAGGCTGCAAATGGGCACAGTGAGGCTGCAAATGGACACAGTGAAGCTGCAAATGGACACAGTGAGGCTGCAAATGGGCACAGTGAGGCTGCATATGGGCACAATGAGGCTGCAGATGGGCATTGTTGACCCACTTTTCCACTTACAGTAGCTGCTGCATTTCTCACCCATGGCTTATACTTGAGTCAATAGGTTTTCCCATTTTTTGTTGGTAAAATTAGGTGCCTTGGCTTGCATTCGGGTCGGCTTATACTCGAGTACATACCCTTATTCCTTCTGCACTTCCCTCTACTGCCCGACTCTTTGTGTGTAAACATTGGCAATCTTCTGTAAAATGCAGAACTGCTGGTACTGCACTGTATGGAATGATGTCAGGGGGCTGTAGCTGCCAGGGCATGAAGACCAGTTGCACAAAGAGGAAGAAGCATGCTGGAGTGAGGAATAAGGTAAGTATATCTCCTTTTTCATCATTCCCTGGGCAAAACAAAACATTAACCCTTGCAGTGGCAAGAGGGACCTTCTGCAAGGGTAAATCTTTTTTTCCCAGACTTCAGCTTTAATAATAGAAAATAGTCTGAATGTACATAGCACAGGAAATCATCAAGATATCCGACTTCCTGCTGCTTGACAAAATAGAGAAAATCAACTGAATCCCTGTGCAAGCATTTTTGTACAGTCACTAGAGATCATCCTTTGTATGCTGTACTGCGGGGAATCTTTCCTTCCTTTTATCTGGGCAGTTCTTTATCATCACAACACAACGCCCAGTGAAAACCAGCCCCTGGCACTGGTCCTGACTGATGCCAGTTTATACTTGACAGTCATCAGTGAGGCTCTCTGCAGTGTAGGATTATACACACCATTGATTGGCAAGATTAGGGCAGATACTTTAGCCCAAGCTGGAAATTAAAGCACAAGAAATGAGCAACAAACATATGACCAGATGTTGGATCGAGGCCTATTTCCCATGGAGTCCCCACCCTTGTCACCACATTGTTGAATAAAAGAAGCTTATAGACACTGAGAGGTCAGAGACCCTGCCACAAACAGCTGTCAGCTATGGAGCAGACAAGATGGTTCCTATTAGCCACCAGGCTCGCAGAAAGGCGATTAAAACACTTTGCATACAACACGCAGGTACTCAGGATCACATTTGCTTAATCTCTTCTGTAAAATACTTCCAAAATGTCATCTTTTCCAAAAGCCACAACAGTAATTAGACCCATTTTATTGTAGCATTTACTATACTCAAATCAGAGCAAAGTCTGTGCTCGATTAAAAATATTTAATTTACTAATTAATTACAGTGCCTTGAAAACAGTGGCGTATCTAGGGTATGGCATATATGGGCGCCATCTGAAGGGGGCGCTCCTGAGTGGCTGGGCAGCAAGGCACTTACCAGGGCATACTTGCCAACAGTCACAATTTTGCTGGGACATTCCCAGGCTATGGCTGTCCTGGGTAGTTTCCTGAAAAAAGGGCCCGCCCTCACAGGTGTCAGCTGACTGCAGTCACATGACAAGAGATATGGCCGCCATGCAGGTTTACTTCCTCTTTAACCACTTAAGCCCCGGACCAATATGCAGCCTAAAGACCCAAGGTGTTTTTACAGTTCGGGACTGCGTCGCTTTAACAGACAATTGCGCGGTCGTGCGACGTGGCTCCCAAACAAAATTGGCGTCCTTTTTTCCCCACAAATAGAGCTTTCTTTTGGTGGTATTTGATCACCTCTGCGGTTTTTATTTTTTGCGCTATAAACAAAAATAGAGCGACAATTTTGAAAAAAATGCAATATTTTTTACTTTTTGCTATAATATATATATATATCCCCCAAAAACATATATATAAAAAAAATTTCCTCAGTTTAGGCCGATACGTATTCTTCTACCTATTTTTGGTAAAAAAAATTGCAATAAGCGTTTATCGATTGGTTTGCGCAAAATTTATAGCGTTTACAAAATAGGGGATAGTTTTATTGCATTTTTATTATTATTATTTTTTTACTACTAATGGCGGCGATCAGCGATTTTTTTCGTGACTGCGACATTTTGGCGGACACTTCGGACAATTTTGACACATCTTTGGGACCATTGTCATTTTCACAGCAAAAAATGCATTTAAATTGCATTTTTTATTGTGAAAATGACAGTTGCAGTTTGGGAGTTAACCACAGGGGGTGCTGTAGGAGTTAGTGTACACTTAGTGTGTGTTTACAACTGTAGGGGGGTGTGGCTGTAGGAATGACGCCATCGATCGAGTCTCCCCTATAAAGGGGATCACTCGATCGATGCAGCCGCCACAGTGAAGCACGGGGAAGCCGTGTTTACATACGACTCTCCCCGTTCTTCAGCTCCGGGGAGCGATCGCGGCGGAGCGGCTAGAAACAAATAGCCGCGCCGTCGTCCCGGATCGCTCCCCGAGGGAACCCGACCGCCACGTGTAGCGGGGGGGGTCCCGATCGGACCCCCGACACACGTCTAGGCAGGCACGTACAGGTACGTTGATGTGCCTGTCCGTGCCATTCTGCCGACGTATATCTACATGAGGAAGTGGTTAAACTTTCTGGAATACACATATTGCTATTGTGGTGTAGGATCTGGGCCCGCTGTCCTTCCATCCTTCTTTCTTTCTCTCTTTCATCTCAGACTCTAACAACACCCCCTTTAGGTTATCTAAGAGATGGGTTTCAAATGTTTTGACAGGGGCGCAGTTTCAGTGCTTGCCATAGGCACCATTTTTACTAGATATGCCTCTGCTTGAAAAAGCATTCATGCCCCTTGAAATTTTCCACATTTTGTCACCTTACAACCAAAAACATAAATGTATTTTATTGTGATTTTATGTGATAGACCAACACAAAGTAGCGAATAATTGTGGAAGGAAAATGATAAATGGTTTTCCACATTTTTACAAATAAATATCTGAAAACTCTGACATGCATTTGTATTTAGCCCCCTTTACTCTGATACCCCAAACTACGGCCCTCCAGTTGTTCAGGAACTACAATGCCCATCATGCCTAGTCATGTCTGTGAATGTCAGAGTTTTATAATGTCTCATGGGATGTCTAGCGCCGCAACAGCTGAAGGGGCGTAGTTTGAGGATCCCTGATCTAATGGAACCAATTGCCTTCATAAGGCACCTAATTAGTAAACAAAGTCCATCTGTGTGTAATTTAATCTCAGTATAAATACAGCTGTTCTGTGAAGCCCTCAGAGGTTTTTTAGAAAACCTTAGTGAACAAACAGCATCATGAAGGCCAAGGAACACACGAGACAGGTCAGGGATACAAATGTTGAGAAGATTAAAGCAGGGTTAGGTTATAAAGAAATATCCCAAGCTTTGAACATCTCGCGGAGCTCTGTTCAATCCATCATCCGAAAATGGAAGAAGTATAGAACAACTGCATACCTACCAAGACATGGCCGTCCACCTAAACTGACAGGTTGGTCAAGGAGAGCATTAATCAGAGAAGCAGCCAAGAGGTATGGTAACTCTGGGGGAGCTGCAGAGATCCACAGCTCAGGTGGGAGAATCTGTCCACAGGACAACTATTAGTCGTGCACTCCACAAATCTGGCCTTTATGGAAGAGTGGCAAGAAGAAAGACATTATGGAAATAAAGCCATAAGAAGTCTAGTTTTCGAAAAGCCATGTGGGGGGGACAGCAAACATGTGGAAGAAGGTGCTCTGGTCAGATGGCCTAAAAGCAGCAAAACGCTATGTGTGGTGGAAAACTAACACTGCACATCACCCTGAACACACCATCCCAAACGTGAAACATGGTGGTGGGAGCATGATACATCATGTTGTGGGAATGCTTTTCTTCAGCAGGGACAGGGAAGCTGGTCAGAGTTGATGGGAAGATGGATGGAGCCAAATACAGGGCAATCTTAGAAGAAAACCTGTTAGGCCTCGTACACACGACAGAGAAACTCGACGTGCTTGGCACGTCGAGTTCCTCGTCTCGTTTTGGGATGAAGCCGCCGAAGAGCTCGGCGGGCCGCCTTCTCCTATAGAACAACGCGGCCAACGAGAAAATAGAGAACATGTTCTCTATTTTCTCGTCGAGCTCCTCGGCGGCTCCATCGAGCCAAAACTGTACAGACGACAGAGATTCTCGGCAGAATCCGGGTTTTGACCGAGTTTCTCGGCGAATTCTGCCGAGAATCTCTGTCGTGTGTACGAGGCCTTAGAGTCTGCGAAAGACTTGAGACTGGGGTGGAGGTTCACCTTCCAGCAGGACAACAACCCTAAACATACAGCCAGAGCTACAATGGAATGGTTTAGATCAAACCATGTTCATGTGTGAGAAGGGCCCAGTCAGAGTCCAGACCTAAATCCAATTGAGAATCTGTGGCAAGACCTGAAAATTGCTGTTCAGACGCTCTCCATCCAATCTGACAGAGCTTGAGCTATTTTGCAAAGAAGAATGGGCACAAATTCCCCCCTCTAGATGTGCAAAGCTGGTAGAGACATCCCCAAAAAGACTTGCAGCTGTAATTGCAGCAAAACGTGGTTCTACAAAGTATTGACCCAGGGGGTCTAAATACAAATGCATGCCACACTTTTCACATGTTTATTTGTAAATAATTTGTAAAACATTTATCATTCTTCCACTTCACAATTATGTGCCACTTTGTGCTGGTCTATCGCATAAAATCAGAATAAAATACATTTTCAGTTTTTGGTTGTAACATTTTAAGGGGTATGAATACTTTTTCAAGGCCCTGAACTTGAAAAAGATGGGCAAAAAATGAACTGTGCTTTATAAATAAATAAAAAGTACTAATTTTGGCAAGTTAACACAAACCTATCATAAACAATGCCTACAAATGCTTAAAAGTAAAAAATATAAACAGAACCTATGTGACTTTAAAAAATAAGTATGGGTTTGTTTGTTTTTCCTCCCTTTTATACTTACCTAGGTGGATGCTGCATCTGTCCCCTGGCATCTCTACACTGAGAACCGAGCCATCAAACACCGCCGATGGCTCGGTTCTCTCAGACCATCGAGCGGAGAGCTGCTGACTGTCAATCAGCATCTCTCCTCTCTGCTCCTCCACGCTCACTGGAGCGCTGAGCTGTGGAGGGGCGGGGAGCGGCCATCTCAGTCTCTCAGCGGCTCACTGAGATGCTTTGTCGTGATGACGCGGTACCTGGGCTGATTCCAGTGACATCAGCAGAGAGCAGACTTCAGACCGCTCTCTGCTGAAAACGGGTACACTCCTGTGACCCATATGAGAAGCCCAGCCAAACAAGCTCAGACTGGGCTTCTCCTTTAGTAAATAAGTGTCTCCTTATAATTTTTTCAATGTTTCTGTACTAAAGATGTATTAAAATGATTTGCTTTTTTTTAGTCTGGTAACAAAGTAACATATTTTCTTTACTGCTCTCCAGCAGCTCATCATCAGATTGCAAATTACATTTTTTCTGAAAAAAGGTGTTAATTTTTATGGGCCAAATATTTACATTTTAGTCTCATCTGACCACCTTAAACGCACCTTGAAGATTTTGAGGCCACATGGAAAAAGGTGTTCTGGTCAGAGGAGACTAAAATGTAATTATTTGGCCTCAACACTTAAAGCGGAGGTTCTACCTAAAAACATGTATATACCATTACATTCAGCATACTTCCATGTTGTACAGTATGCCGTTTGTTTTGTTCGCTGTACATACCGTATTATTGTTCTTTTCCACCTGGCTTCCGGGTTCTCACTCCCGCGGGAGTAGGCGTTCCTATGCAGCGGCGCAATGTCACCTGGGACTTAGCCCACATGATTGACGTGCTTGATAAAAACTCCTCCCCGGCGGATAAGGCACGTCACGAATTCCGAAAATAGCCGAACTGGGAGTCGGCTCTATACGGCGCCTGCGCAGTCAGCTCTACACGCCTAGTCTGTGCGCAGGCGTCGTATAGCGCCGTATAGAGCCGCGTCCCAGTTCGGCTATTTTCGAAAAACTCGTGACGCGCCTTATCTGCTGGGGGGAAGTTTTTATAAAGCACGTCAATCATGTGGGCTAAGTCCCAGGTGACATTGCGCCGCTGCATAGGAATGCCTACTCCCGCAGAAGTGAGAAGCCAGGTGGAAAAGAACAATAATACGGTATGAACAGCGAAAAACAAAAAACAGCGTACTGTACATGTCGGAAGTATGCTGAATGTAATGGTATATACATGTTTTTAGGGTGAAACTCCGCTTTAACGATAAGTCTGGCGGAAATCCAATACAGTTCACCATCCAAATAACACCATTCCTACAGTAAAGCATGGAGGTGGTAATATCCTGTTATGGGGGAGTTTCTCTGCAGCAGGGACTGGAGCACTTGTCAGGATAGAAGGAAAAATGGATGGGGCAAAATCCTGTCAAATTCTTAAAGGAAAATCCACTGCTCTCTACCAGAAAGTTGTCAATGAGAAGAAGGTTTACCTTCAAACATGACAATGACTCAAAGCACACGGTGGTTAAAGGAGAAAAATATGAATGTCCTTACATGGCCTAGTCAGAGCCCAGACTTAAACCTCATTGAAAATCTGTGGAATGACTTGAAGACTGCAGTCCACAAACTGTCACCATCAAACGTAGGAGGGGTAGGGTGTCACTATAGAAATGCCTTGAATTAATAAAATGTAATCCCTGAGCAGATGAGCTGTGTTCCCTGCATACATTTTCGGCTAAATTTTTAATTCAGAATGGAATGTACCTTTACGTTTTTTTTCTCCCAGAGATTCATGAATGATACCATGTCTTGCATGCAGTTCAATTAGCCGTGTTCACTGTGTGCTTGTCATTACAGAGATCTTGATTTATATAGTAAACACATCTTCTGTGCTCAATTACTCAATTACCCTGTACATAAATAAGGCATTTACCAAATGTAGTAAATGTTTGGTTCCAGGTGTGCACTGCTTTATGTAACTACTGGAGATGCATGTACTAAAAAGATCAAAGATCTCTATAATGAAAGGCAGTTTACCTGCTGAGTCAAGCATTCATTCAGCAAAGCAGTGCTGCATGTAAAACACACTTATGTAAAATAAAGTCAGTAAAATTAAAATACACTCTGAAATAATTAACAAACAGCATTAAAGAATGTCTCAATATCAAATGCTTACATATCTGGATTATGCTGCAGACATTTAGCTAGATTCACAAAGAGTTAAGCCGGCGTATCAGTAGATACGCCGTCGTGACTCTGAATCTAAGCCGTAGTACATTTAAGTGTGTTCTCAAATTGAGATGCACTTAAATGTAGCTAAGATACGACTGCCTGCGCCGTCGTATCTTAGCTGTCTAGTTCCGCCGGCCGCTAGGGGCGTGAACGCTGATTTACGCCTAGAATGCATAAAAAAGCGAGATATGCCTATTCACGAACGTACGCTTGCCCGTCGCAGTAAAGATACGCCGTTTATGTAAGGCGTTTTCAGGCGTAAAGTTAGTCCAACAAATAGCTGGCCTAGCCAATGTTAAGTATGGACGTCGTTCCCGCGTCAAATTTTTAAAATTTTACGTTGTTTCCATAAGTCGTCCATGAATGGGGCTGGACGTAATTTACGTTCCCGTCGAAACCAATAAGTCCTTGCGGCGTACTTTGGAGCAATAATTTACATAAAACACGCCCCCTCATCCTCATTTGAATTAGGCGCGCTTACGCCGGCCCCATTTACGATACGCCGCCGTAACTTAGGAGGCAAGTGCTTTGTGAATACAGCACTTGCCTCTCTGACTTACGGCGGCGTAGCGTAAATACGATACGCTACGTCGCCGGAAAGATGCGCCGCCGTACCTGAATCTAGGTAATTTATGTAAAATAGAGTCAGTAAAATGAAAATACACTCTGAAATAATTAACAAACAGCATTAAAGAATGTCTCAATATCAAATGCTTACATATCTGGATTATGCTGCAGACATTATATCAATTTGAAAATAAGGTACAGATTTGTATTTTAAAGGATTTTGCATTTAAGGGAAGACTCCACTTTAATAAAAAAAATGATATAAGGGAAAAATCATTGCTGTGCAAGTAACTTTTTGGTCTATCAAAATTTACAGCTCCAATTTCAGTAACTGACCAAAAATATAAATTCTGCTCAAATGCACTGTCTGTGGACAGAACAACCTTCGCTTGCTTCCCATATAAATTGGGTCACTGCTTTTTCCAGCAGATTTTGTTTTATTATAATAAAATTGAATAAAATAATATAAATACGTTTTGCAATTACAGCAGCCCCCATCCCATTAAGCACTACCTCTTCTTTCAGTCTGAGGAAGTTAGCCTGACTTTTTATCTGTGATTACGTTTTCTAAAATTAGTGTATATAACTGACCTGGAAAGGATATTTTTTCCCCCTGCAAAAGTAGAGTTGAAGGCCCAGATCCACGAAGAAGTTACGTCGGCGTATCTATTGATACGCCGCGTAACTTCTAGGATGCTCCGGCGTATCTTTGTTTTGTATCCACAAAACAGGATACGCCTGAAGCTGGGCTAGATCCGACTGACATACATCTTAGTACGCCGTCGGATCTAAGGTGCATATTTACGATGGCCGCTAGGTGGCGCTTCCGTTGATTTCCGCGTTGAGTATGCAAATTAGCTAGATACGCCAATCCACAAACGTACGTCTGCCCGGCCAATTTTTTTACGTCGTTTACGTAAGGCTTTTTTCGGCGTAACGTTACCCCTGCTCTATGAGGCGTACGCAATGTTAAGTATGGAGTTCGGGCCAGTGTCGAAGTTTACGTTGTTTGCGTAAAACGTTTGCGAATAGGGCTTTGCGTAAATTACGTTCACGTCGTCTAGGCATTGAGCGGGCGTAATTTAATTTGAAAATTCAACGTGATACTGAGCATGCGCCGTACGAAAAAAGCGTAATTTACGTGGGGTCAAGCCTATTTTACATAAAACACGCCCCCATGTTCATCATTTGAATTCCGCGCCCTTACGCCGGGAGATTTACGCTACGCCGCCATAACTTTAGAGGCAAGTGCTTTGTGAATACAGCACTTGCCTCTCAAAGTAGCGGCAGCATAGCGTAACTACGATACGCCTGCCTAAAACTACGCCGTGCTACGTGGATCTGGCCCGAATTATCTACTGTCTACCTCACTTAGTCAGGGCTGGATTACCCACTAGGCAACCTAGGGTGTGTCTAGGGCCTAGCCTTAAGCCCCGTACACGCGGTCAGACCTTTGTCCGACCAAAATCACATTGGAATTCTGACGGAATTCCATCGGAGTAAAAGAGAACATGTTCTCTATTTAAACTCCGACGGAATTTCCGATGGAAATAATCCGATGGGGCATACACGCGGTCGGAATTTCCAATGGAAAAAGTCTGTTTGACTTTTTGCATCGGAAATTCCGATCGTGTATACAGGGCATTAGCAAGAGATCTACGGGTTCCTTCCCCCTTTCTTACCCTAGTGCTGGGCTGATTCCACTGTGAACCCAGAGGCACTTGGTGCTGCTTTTAGACAGAGAGTAGAGGAGATTGGTGAACTGTAGTTCACAGATCTCCTCTGTTTAATCTGAAGGTGCATAGCTTCTCAGGTTCAGCGCCATCAAATTCCCACCAGACTATGTCCCAGTTTATATAGGCTAAAATTTTGGGGGTTAAAAAGATCCCTGGGGTTGATTTACTAAAACTGTGTGTATAGCTATCTGTATGTATGCATATATCTACTTTATAGCCTTACCTTTTGCGTGTATGTATCTGTTATCTTCAATCAGGGAAAATCACATTGGACATTCGCTGTCAATGTTTATACGTAATAACTGAAAGTCCATATTAAATTCCAGGGTGCATGTATACATAGGGTCATCGTATAGATACGCATGCAGGAAGTACAAGTAGGCGACATTTGTGTGCATGTGGGTGGGTGGGTGGCTGTGCGTGTATGGGGCGCACTTCCAGTCTGATTATGTTGTGCGTAGGAGCAGTGCTTGCGTACAGAGCTCTGTCTGCCTCAGCAGCATCTGCCGTGTGATCTTCAGAGCTCTTCCTCTCACTCTGAATATTTTAACACTGAGAATACTGCTATTTCCATGGAAACCAGAAAAGTTCAGTGAGAAGGATTCCAAGAGAATGAGGAGGGCAGATGTCTTGTACACTGAGCAAGAACTCGGTGTACAAAAAGCTTTGGGCTTCAAGAGATCAGTGCTAGATTAACAGGGGTGGACATTATTAAAGTGCAGCTCGTAAAAACCACTTCCATGCAAAAATAAAATGTTTAATATCAGGCTACTGACAGAGTTCCATATTTATTCATCAGGCATGGTAATATCTCCTACTTCCTATGAAAGTTTTTTTTTGTTTTGTTTTTTTACATTAGAAGGCAAATTAGGTTTATTTATTTTTTAGATACACCCAAATAATCAAAAACTGTCAGTACATGCTATATTACATATATTACATCCACTAGAGCATTTGTTTTCTGTAGACTGCAAAAATCCGTGCTGATCCTGTTCACTGTCCCTCCCTCCTTGTCTGTGTCCCTGCTGCAACCTAAGATTGTGTAGACCAGCTGTTGACATCTACTGAGCATGCTCCAATTCCAGTTCTCTTTTAAACTGTTCATTTGTTATTTTTTCCTATATGTTTAGCCCATGTGACTATACAGTCACACATATGGGTGTTTACGCAGTGGAAAAATAGGATTTTTTGTACTCACCGTAAAATCCTTTTCTCTGTCGTCCATGGATGGACACAGCTTCCTTAAATCTTGACTTGTGGTTATGTTCCGTCTATTAGGAGACCTACAGTCAAGAGTATAAGGAAGCTGTGTCCGTCCATGGACGAAAGAGAAAATAGGATTTTTGTACTCATCGTAAAATCCTTTTCTCTGAAGTCCATGGACGGACACAACTTCCTTATACTCTTGACTGTAGTCCTCTCCTAATAGACGGAACATAACCCTACAGTCGAGAGTATAAGGAAGCTGTGTCCGTCCATGGACGAAAGAGAAAATAGGATTTTTGTACTCATCGTAAAATCCTTTTCTCTGAAGTCCATGGACGGACACAGCTTCCTTATACTCTTGACTGTAGACCTCTCCTAATAGACGGAACATAACCCTACAGTCAAGAGTATAAGGAAGCTGTGTCCGTCCATGGACTTCAGAGAAAGGGATTTTACGGTGAGTACGAAAATCCTATTTTTTCTTTCGTCCATGGACGGACACAGTTTCCTTATACTCTTGACTGCAGGTCTCCTAATAGATGAAATATAACCACAAGTCAAGATTTAAGGAAGCTGTGTCCGTCCATGTACGAAAAGAGAAATTACACTCCCTCCCCTTTCATGTCCTCACTATAGGGGCAGGATATAAGTTGCTAAGTGATGTTGGTTTCACCCCCCTGTTTGTTCCAGAACATACACACCATAAACACAGGCTGGAGGGGTGTGACATAGCCTGTGATTGGTAGAACCTCCTCCAGATCTCTTTACAGTGTGAACAAAGTGAAAGCTATTGTCAGTCAACTTAAAGCAGAACTCCGGACAATTTTTTTTTCAATGTTCTTGTTGCTGATCTCCTACCTTGACCAACTTTGCCATCTTCTAAACTCTGTAGTTCCTCTGTAATAGGCTGCTGAACTTGCTGAATAACCGTTATTGCCTTCTGACTTCCTGTTTGTAAGACCGCTGGCTTCTATCCCTCTCCTAAAGCGGATGTGCCATTAGAAAAAAATAATTTAAAAGACCGCAGCTACCAATACTGCAGCTGCTGACTTTTAATATTAGGACACTTACCTGTCCTGGAGTCCAGCGCCGTCCGCAGCAGAGGACGAGCTCCCCCCGCCATCCCCAGTGAGGGAACCAGGAAGTGAAGCGCTCCGGCTTCACTACCCGGTTCCCTACGGCGCATGTGCGAGTTGCGCTGCGCCGCTGATTGGCTCCCGCTGTGCTCTGGGAGCCGAGTGTTCCCAGAGCACAACGGGGGGGGGGGGAGGACGGGAGGTGACGTTCTGCCCGCAGTTTACCCGAAACTGTGTGGCTGGAAGTGGGTGCAAACATCTGTCTTTAGACAGGTATCTGCACCCCCCTCCCCCCTGAAAGGTGTCAAATTGACACCGGAGAGGGGGAGGGTTCCGATCAGCGTGAGTTACACTTTAGGGTGGAGCTCCGCTTAAGCTCAGCCAGAGGTCTGACACGCCCATTGTAGTTGTAGTTGTGGGCAGAAGGGGTCTCACAGTGAAGGAGGTGTCCTCCTTCTCCTCTCTCCTCCTCCCTCCTCCTCCTCTGCTCCTATTCTACATGTACAAGCCTAGTGTACCCTCCCACATTCACTCCCATCCCAAGGATTCATGGGAAATGTAGTCTGATTACAGTTAGAGAGAGAGAGAAGAGGATATGATGCAATTACTCTACTAAGAGATCCTCCCTGCCAGAAAAGGTGATAGTTTTTTTGAATCACAAAGCCGACTTCCTAAAAATTCAATCACACGTATCTCTTAACTAAAACGGTAAGAAATCTCACAAATGTAATAACTGTTTAGTGTTTTGTGTGGGGAGTGTACTAATGGGGGATTTTTTGAAATTCTCGGAGTTCTGCTTTAACGTCCAACTACATCATGTTATTGCAGAAAAAAAAAACACAAAAGAAAATTGCTTTGAAAAATAGATTTGTATGAAGCTTTCACCACTTGCCGACTCACTGCAGGAGGTCAGCAAAGGCAGACTGGATCATGTACATTTATGTAATCCAGTCTGTTCCAAGTTAGGGGCACGCAGCACACCTCTCCCGCAACCAAAGTGTCCACCAGGCACAGCGGATTGTGGAAAAACCCAGTGGTGATCAAATACCACCAAAAGAAAGCTCTATTTGTGTGGAAAACCTTCCCAAGGTCAAGTGGTTAAGGCAACATGGTGTGAGTCCACACACATGCAAGTGTTTGTGCCTGCTATTGGCCTCTCAGATATTCAATGCCATACGGGCAGTCAAACCAAGTACCTGGAAAAAAGAGGAGTTGGGTATATATTGGAGATGATCATTAACCAGTTCCCGCCCAGCCTATTGTCAAATGACGACCATGCAGGACATTCACCGTTCCGCGTGAACATCATATGATGAGCCAAAGGGGCATTCTACAGCGCGATCTGTCACCTGATCTGGCGATCTGATCAGCGTACCAGCTGCTGCCTGTACCATGTGGTCGCTGTGACCAATCACAGCAGATCACATGACAATAGTACACAATGGATGGCATCCATTGTGTTCTATTGCCGTGAACTCTGTGATTGGTCAGAGTGATCACATGGTACCTGTCTCCAGCCCAGAGTACCCGAGTACCTATCTGCAGCGCATCAGAGTACCCGAGTACCTGTCTCCAGCCCATTATAGTACCCTAGTACCTATCTGCAGACCATCAGAGTACTCGAGTACCTGTCTCCAACCCATCAGAGTACTCGAGTACCTATCTCCAGCCCATCAGATTACTCAAGTACCTGTCTCCAGCCCATCAGAGTACTCAAGTACCTATCTGCAGCCCATGACTCATAGAATATACTGTACGTTGGGGTGTTTGCTTTCCAAAATTGGGTAATTTCCAATGTCCTGGTGCTTAATTTTCCCAAGAATTGTGGGGAAAAAATTACAACTTCTAAAAACGCGCCATGCCTCTTAATAAATACAGAGCTCAGAGGACATCACAAAAAATAAAAAACACAGTGACGATATAATACCACCAAAAAGAGCTCTATTTGTGTGAAACAAATTATAAAAATTTGGTTTGGGTACAGTGTTGTATGACTGAGTAATTGCCATTCAAAGTGCGAGAGCGCTGAAAGCCGAAAATTAGTCTGGGCATGAATGGGGTATAAGTGCCCTGTATTGAAGTGATTAAAGTAAACCTGTTGCTTTGCCCTACATTGTTTCCCCTGCCAAGATCTAACATATGCTCCAAAGTAGGAACATCTTGTGCCATATAGAATGAGTCATGTTTAAAGTCCAAACTCATAAAAAGTTATTACATATAATATATGGAATTTACTTGGTATAATCTTGCATATAAATCAATAGTTGTAAGGCATTTACAGCCCTTCAATATATCAAGCATTTCTATGACCAACTCTAGACCACCGTTGGATTGGACAAGGGCAGTGTCTTGTGATTTACCATCAATAAATACAGTACAGTATGTGCTCAAAAACACCAGGGTCAGGGCTACCAGAGGCAGGCATATCTGAACCCTCTCTGATGAAGACAGAAGGTTATCAGCCATGCTGTGTAAACAGAGGATAAGTTATATTGTAGCTTCTGTACTGCTCTCGGCTACTGCGCAAACATACATAAAAATCGACTGTATAGTCACCATGAACTCAAGTAATGTATTTCCCAAATGCTTTGTGTAACAACGCAATTTTACACCGTGAGAATGTGTAGAATTTTTTTTTTTGCATTTCAGTTGGTTATTTTTCAGGGACTGGACCTGTGGTTTGCTAGTTACATCTCATGCCCCGTACACACGAGCGGTTTTCCCGTCGGAAAAAAAAAACGATGGTTTTCCCGACGGAATTCCTCTCAAGCCTGCCTTGCATACACACGGTCACACAAAAGTTCGGTGAACTTTTGACTGCCAAGAACGCGGTGACGTACAACACCACGACGAGCCAAGGAAATGAACTTCAATGCTTCTGAGCATGCACAGACTTGATTCCGAGCATGCGTGGGTTTTTTTCCATTCGGAAAAGCATACAGACGAACGGTTTTCCTGTTAAGATTTTTTTCCTGATGGGGGAAAAAAGAGATCCTGCTCTCTTTTTTTTCCGGCAGTTTTCCTGTGGGAAAAAGTCCGATGGAGCATACACACTGTTCGGGATTCCCGACCAAAAGCTCTCATCGCAGTTTTTCCGACGGGAAAACCGGTCGTGTGTACGGGGCATAAGGCATCTAAAGCTGTGATTACTAGCTAGACTGAATCCTGTGAGTGAAAAGGATTGTGATCATCTCATTGACCATATGGCAGCTTTTCACTGAACGTACAATCAGCCAGAGTAGGGATAGTTGGTCACTGACAGCCAGCAAGGTTGTGATCATTATCAACTTATTCATACTGTGCCAACAGATTCTTCAGCAGGGTAAAAGCTTAGTAGACCAGACGGAAAATGCTCATTTATAACTGACCAGCCCGATAAGCGGATGCTAATGGAGTTCCCAATAATTACCGTATTTATCTTCATATAATGCGCCCCGGTGTATAGCGCGCACCCCCAACCTAGAAGGAAAATTCCTGGATAAAAAATAACAACTTATAGTTTGGATGCCCCTCGTCGGTGTCTTGCCCGGCGTCCATCGCGTCCATCGGCGGCCTTGTCCGGTCCGGCGGCCATCGTGGTGTCCTCCCCGCTGTGTTTTTCAGCCGATCCCCGCGCTGTGTTTGAAGCACTCCGCCGACATATACCGAGCGCAGTACACTCGGGTATACTCGGGCAGGCTCGGCTCCTCTCGCGTAAAGGACGTACAGGACGCACATGACGTGACCGCGAGCGGAGCCAAGCCTGCCCGACTATACCCGAGTGTACTGCGCTCGGTATATGTCGACGGAGTGGTTCAAACACAGCGCGGGAAGCGGGTATCGGCGTATATCGCGCACTTACGATTTTCCCCTGATTTTAAGGCAAAGAAGTGCGCGGTATACGCAGATAAATACGGTATATGTATTTGAAGTTTGGACTAATCTCAGCACTACTTATTTAGTTGAACCATTCATGGGCCAAGCGGCACTCCAATAATGATGTCCTGTATGGAAAAAACAAAAGCTATATATAAATACAGTATCTCACAAAAGTGAGTACACCCCTCACATTTTTGTAAATATTTTATTATATCTTTTTATGTGACAACACTGAAGAAATTACACTTTGCTAAAATGTAAAGTAGTGAGTGTACCGCTTGTATAAAAGTGTAAATATTCTGTCCCCTCAAAATAACTCAACACACAGCCATTAATGTCTAAACCGCTGGCAACAAAAGTGAGTACACCTTTAAGTGAAAATGTCGAAATTGGGCCCAAAGTGTCAATATTTTGTGTGGCCGCCATTATTTTCCAGCACTGCCTTAACCCTCTTGGGAATGGAGTTCACCAGAGTTTCATGGGTTGCCTCTGGAGTCCTCTTCCACTTCTCCATGACGATATCACAGAGCTGGTGGATGTCAGAGACCTTGCGCTTCTCCACCTTCCGTTTGAGGATGCCCCACAGATGCTCAATAGGGGTTAGGTCTGGAGACATGCTTGGCCAGTCCATCACCTTTACCCTCAGCTTCTTTAGCAAGGCAGTGGTCGTCTTAGAGGTGTGTTTGGGGTCGTTATCATGTTGGAATACTGCCCTGCGGCCCAGTCTCTGAAGTGAGGGGATCATGCTCTGCTTCAGTATGTCACAGTACATGTTGGCATTCATGGTTTCCTGCCCAGTGCCAGCAGCACTCATGCAGCCCCAGACCATGACACTCCCACCACCATGCTTGAATGTAGATAGACACACTTGTCTTTGTGCTCCTCATCTGGTTGCCCCCATAAACGCTTGGCACCATCTGAACTAAATACGTTTATCTTGGTCTCATCAGACCACAGGACATGGTTCCAGTAATCCATGTCCTTAGTCTGCTTGTCCTCAGCAAACTGCGGAATTTCTTGTGCATCATCTTTAGAAGAGGCTTCCTTCTGGAAGGACAGCCATGCAGACCAATTTGATGCAGTGTGCGGCGTATGGTCTGATCACTGACAGGCTGACCCCCCACCCCTTCAACCTCTGCAGCAATGCTGGCAGCAGTCCTGCGTCTATTTCCCAAAGACAACTTCTGGATATGACGCACCATGCAAATAACACCATTCCCAGCTTGTTTTTTGTAATAGATGACCACTGGATAGCCATTCCTTGGTGCCTGACTGTTGACCACTGGATAGTCTCACATTTCCATATATGTGATGACTGGTGGATAATCACCATAACCACAGGATCTTCATCTGACAATGGACGCTTGCACCTTACTGATATACCAAGCTGTCTAACTGCAATTTTCTGATGGTTACATTAAATAGGCACGACTATGTTAACTATTAAACAGCGTTGATTGGGGGTCTGCATTGCCAACTGTTGCATTCTGATAGCGGACAGTACCTGCATCTAATTAGATACAGGCATTGTTCAACCAACAATTTTTGCCCGGTGGCCTAAATTTTTAGACCAAAGGTCATCAGGACTGGAAGTGCCAACAGGGCGACCTGTAGCTCAAATTTTAGCTGGTTCATCAGAAAGTGGATGAAATTTGTTCAATGTAGGGCCAGCCAACATTATCCAGCTGGGAGTTTTACTGGATAGACACTAACTAACTAGAGAAAGGCACCATGCTTATGTTTCCACTGGATAGACAGAACTTAAAGCGGAGTTCTGGCCACAATTTCACTTTTTAAATATAAATACCCCTGTAATACACAAGCTTAATGTATTCTAGTAAAGTTAGTCTGTAAACTAAGGTCCGTTTTGTTAGGTTGTTACAGCATTTAGACACTTTATAAAATAGAAATTGACTGGGGCCATCTTAAGTGTGGGCATCATGAAGTAAGACTGTATGACTTCCTGGATTTCAGCCTTGCAGATCCCGCACATGCTGAGTGCTGCACAAGCAGTGTCAGATCAGGTTTCAGCACCTGTGCTGTCCATGTCACATGATTCTTTGAGACTGGGGAGTGCACAGACTCCTGGAAAGTTACACCCACTACATTCCCAGGAGTCTGTGCGGTGTAGGTTAGGAAGCATTAAGCACCTAGGTGCAGGAAGTGGGAAGATTAACTATTCTGCCTAGCAACAACACTTTGAAGGCATCTAAAAAAAAAAAAAAAATTCGTAAAGGACTAATGACAGTTTTTTAAAACTACTGATGTAATCTTATATTTATGGGTGGAACTCCACTTTAAGCTGGCCATAGATTTTCTTTCCTGCTAAATTCCTCGATTTCCCCCATCTGCACAGTCAGTGTTGATGGGGGAATCCCTCACACTGAGCCATTGTGGTCTCCCTGTGGGAACAGCCCCCTACGCCCCCACAGTGAATATTGCTAGTGGCTAGAAATAGCTGCTAGCAATAATTGCATGTAAAATCTGACACGCTGGTTATACCCAAGATAATCAATCTATCAACTTGGGTACATTCATCCTGCCCATACATGATTCAAATCTCAGCTGGCCCCTGCTGAACCTACCGAGATTTGAATCATCTATGGCCGGTTTTATGCCGCGTACACACGGTCGTTTTTTGTGATGAAATAAAATGACATTTTGAAAAACGTCATTTAAAATGATCGTGTGTGATCCGTCTTCTGAAAAACGACAAAATAAAAATTCGAACATGCTTCAATTTTTTATGTCATTTTTCAAAATGTCGTTTTTTTGTGTCGTAAAAAATGATCGTGTGTGGGCAAAAACGAAGTTTTAAACCCGCACATGCCCAGAAGCAAGTTATGAGACGGGAGGTAAAACTACCATTCATAATGGAGTAAGCACATTCATCACGCTGTCATCGTCTTTTACTAACAAGTAACCAGCTAAAAGCAGCCTCAAGGCGAATAGAACTTCCCCTTTAGAGTGCCGTCGCTTTGTGTGGGCAACATCATTTTAAATGATGAAGTTGGAAAAAAAAGGATTTTTGTACTCACCGTAAAATCCATTTCTCTGAGTTCATAGACGGACACAGCCTTCATTGACCTTAGGGTTATGCTTCTTCCTACCAGGAGATAAACTCTCCTGGTAGGAAGAAGCATGACCCTAATGTCAATAAAGACTGTGTCCGTCTATGAACGGAAGAGAAAATAGGATTTTTGTACTCACCGTAAAATCCATTTCTCTGAGTTCATAGACGGACACAGCCTTCATTGACATTAGGGCTATGCTTCTTCCTACCAGGAGAGTTTATCTCCTGGTAGGAAGAAGCATAACCCTAAGGTCAATGAAGGCTGTGTCCGTCTATGAACAAAAGAGAATTTTTTTTTTTTCATGATGAAAAATTACATTTTTTTTCATGCCAAAAAGTGATCGTGTGTACGGGGCATTACTGTCTAACTGATGAGATATACAAACCTAATTATATGATCACTAGACAGACACATCTAGCCATGTGACTGTACTCACTGGATAGAGACACCTAGCTAGCTGGGTACAACCAGGTACAACCACTCATCTGATTATTGGTTACAGCACTTCTTGTTATTGTTATTCTTGAATTATAGCTTTCTAAACATAGGCTGCTGAAGTGTGTGTGTGTGTGTGTGTGTGTGTGTGTGTGTGTGTGTGTGTATGTAGAGGAGCTGCAGTTGGGTTACAGTGATAAGGATGGAGATTGTGTCTTTTGTATACTCTATTCAGAGTGTTTCATTCACAATGTTCTTTGATGCATGTAACATTGCAGAGGCAATTTGGGCCAAACTCCAGGAAGGCTTTTCTTTTCTTTATATAGACACATTTAGCTCAACATTTACAGACACTAGAGTGGTCATCTTTGTCTACTGACAACTGGATAGTATGTATGCCCTGTACCAGTTTCAGATAGAGACATTGACAGCGTCTGTAAAAAAAAACAAAAATCTTTTGTCGCACCGCCTTTTATTAACTAAGCTATAACATTAACTTGTGCTCTGTGATGTGCGTACAGACTCCCTTGTGTGCCCCCACTCAGTGACTCTGGCTTTACATTCCAGCTGCGCTATGACAGCTTGTATTTATCCGTCTCCGCCAGGACACAACCTTTATCTTTTATGTTCCAGGGAGGAAAATCTGTTGTTTACACTCTACTTTGTGAAAAGGCAGTAATCTGCTGCCTCATGTAAAGTCTAGCCCATCGATGTGTAGATTACATCAATGCAGCCCAGGTAGAGAAGGAAAATGGGTTTCTGTAGATCAGGGGTGGCCAACCAGTGGCCCGGGGACCACATGTGGCCCGCGGAGCCCTCTGATGTGGCCCGCGACCTCCTGCTCTGGAATAGTGGATTGGCAATCCCAGATCGCAGGTTGCCGATTTGCCATACCACAGCATCAGTGTTGTGAATGAAGCTGGTGGTAGAGGAAGAAAGCGGCTGCGGACCAGAGCCCCATAAGCTGATGTTTCCTCTACAGCGCCGGCTTTGCCACAGAAGGAGTCTATGGCAAAGTTCAGCTAACCCGCAGGATAGACACAGGTGCACTACGCTGCACCCGCAGTGTGGGCAAACCGCAGCACATCAGTTGAAAGCAGTCTTAGGCCCTTTTCACATGATCAGCCCGACCAAATGGGACCCTCAATTCACCTCTACAGAGCGACAGATGTCCATTTACGCTCGCCTACCTCCAATCCAAAAAACAGAAGGGAATTTGTCCCCTTCCATCTGGGCAGATCGGAGGGCCCAAAGAGTAGCTGTGACCTGTCATCCGCACGCCCTCATTGTGGCCCACGGTTACCAAGTTGCTTGAGTGGCCCTCGCTATTCAAAAGGTTGGGCACCCCTGCTGTAGATGATGACATTCTGTGGATGTTTATGCACCTATATGAATGTCTCCATTAAAAAAACGCAGCTTTGTTCCATGAAAACTTGTAAATGCCTTTTTTTTTTTAATGGCCATGTGAAAGTAGTCTAAGGAGAACCATTAGTGAGGGGGAAGGGAATTAAGGAGGAAGATGGGAAATTAGTTATGTGGAGGGGAGGGAAAGGGGTACCCATGGCCACCCTTCCAAGGCATGACACTTACTGGTTCAGTTCCAGTCTTGGGTTGTATGTGATCTGTTGGCACCACATACCGTCAAGAGCCTCAGTTCATCATTAGCTATAGAATAATAAATATTTATTCTACTCAAGAACAATGGTTGAAAATTTGCAGGGAGCCTAAAGCCCCGTACACATGAGCCAAATATTGTCCGTTATCGGCCAACATTCAGCCCGTGTGTATGGCAGCCATTCCAACAGAAGCCAGCCGAACATTCGGCTTCTGTCAAAGGGGCATAACCGAAAAAGGTCTGCCGATCAGTATCCAATCAGCACTCACAGCCAATGGTTGCGTGCGCTGACCACTGTGTTCTGGTAGGGGGGCCGTCCCCCTTTCAGAACACAATACCTCACTGGGAAGATCACTGTACTAGCATCAGATTGTTAGTACATGGTTTATCATGGTTGCTGAGCTCTGACACTGTTCATGTGCCTACATCATCCACAGCTGTCCTCTTTGCTCTCCCCCTCCTGTCAGCTCCGTCCACTCCCCGGCCCTGCTGCTATCATAACTACATCCCCTCTGTAAAATAACATTATGTGCCCCTATGTCTGTTATATTAAAAAATGCAGATTATACTTTATATCAGAGCGTCTCCCGGCATTCACGTGACTCCTCTTCTCTCTCCTCGTCAGCAGGAGTGCTCGGCCCCACCTGCTATAGCTGTCAGCTAGGGAGAGGGGACAGATCCAAGGAGTCATGTGAGCGCTGGGAGACGCTCTGATATACGCTATAATCTGCATTTTTTTTTTATATATAACACAGACACAGGGGCACATAATGTTATTTTACAGAGGGGATGGTATGTTTATAGTGTAGTGGCTTAAAGTGGAGGTTCACCCGAAAAGTTAATTTTTAACATTAGATGGATGCTCATTTTGTCAAGGGGAATCGGTAGTTTTTTAAAATCTAAGCAGTACTTACCGTTTTAGAGAGCAATCCTCTCCGCCGCTTCCGGGTATGGGCTGCGGGACTGGGCGTTCCTATTTAATTGACAGTCTTCCGAAAGGCTTCCGACGGTCGCATACATCGCGTCACGATTTTCCTAAAGTAGCCGAACGTCGGTGCGCAGGCACCGTATAGAGCCGCACCGACGTTCGGCTTCTTTCGGCTACTCGTGACGCGATGTATGCGACCGTCGGAAGCCTGTCGGAAGACTGTCAATCAAATAGGAACGCCCAGTCCCGAAGACCATACCCGGAAGCGGCGGAGAAGGTCGCTCTCTAAAACGGTAAGTACTGCTTCGATTTAAAAAAAACTACCCGATTCCCCTTGACAAAATGAGCATTAATCTAAGGTTAAAAAAAAAATTCCGGGTGAACTCCCGCTTTAACAACCACTTTAAGCTTTTGTCTCATAATAGAATTATCACTGCTTACACCACAGTAATACTATTTATTGCTCTGATTTTATCGTATTTACCACAATGATAGCTTTAACTTAGTGTTAGGGGTTAGGTTCAATTTAGTCAATTAAAGGGTATGTAAACACTAACAATTAACTTTTCTAATTTGGTCCATTTTTTGTAATTATACCATTTAAAGTGTTTTTCTATACAGTATTTTTTGGAAAAGAAAAAATACCTTCCAGAAATCTTGTCAACTGATATCTTCTGTATTAAAAATACAATTTTTATTGGTCTTATTAAAATCGGAGATACTAAATTTGGGGCTTTCACTAGCTGTAAACCATAATCATTCAAATTTAAAAGAAAGAAATGCTTTAAATATATCACCCTGTGTATAATGAATTTATATAATATATGAGTTTCACTTTTTGGATTTAATTACTGAAATATATTAACGTTTTGATGATTTATATTACTAATTTCATGAGATGCACCTGTATATACACTGCTCAAAAAAATGAAAGGAACACTTTGAAAACACATCAGATCTCAATTGATAAAAATGTCATGCTGGATCTATAGGGATATGGACTGAGTAATGTGTTAGGAATGAAAAAATGCCACATTGTTTGATGGAAATGAAAATTATCCACCTACAGGACTGGACTGAATTCAAAGACACCTTGAAAATCAAAGTGAAAAAATTATGCAGCAAGTTAGTCTATTTTGCTGAAATTTCATTGCAGTAACTCAAAGTGGTACTCAGTTTGTATGGCCCCCAAGTGCTTGTATGCATGCCTGACAACATCGAGACATGCTCCTAAAGAGACGACGGTTGGTGTCATGGGGTATTTCCTCCCAGATTTGGACCAGGGCATCACTGAGCTCCTGAACAGACTAAGGTGGTGCAACCTGGCGGCACCGGAAGGATCGAAACATAATGTCCCAGAGGTGTTCTATTGGATTTAGGTCAGACGAGGAGGGGGCAATTCGATTATATAAATTCCTTTATCCTCCATGAACTGTCTGTATACTTATCATATGAGGCTGGGCATTGTCGTGCACCAGGAGGAACTCAGGACCCACTGCACCAGCATAGGGTCTGGCGATGGGTTCAAGGATTTCATCCTGATACCTGATGGCAGTCAGGGTGCCATTGTGTAGCCTGTAGAGGTCTATGTGTCTCCATGGATATGCCTTCCCATCACTGAGCCACCACCAAACCGGTCATGCTGAATGAAGTTACACAGCAAACCTTCTGGCAATGACACGTATTGATGTGCCATCCTGGAGGAGTTGGACTGCCTCTATAGGGTCTAGGTATCACCTCCTGCTACCAGTAGCAAAACTGACCCTAGCCAAAAGCAAGAAAAAAAGAGTAGGGAAAAAAATATCAGTGGCCTCCACCTGTAAAACCATTCCTGTTTTGGAGGTCATCCCATTGTTGCCTACTGCACCTGTTGTTAATTTCCCTAAAAAAAAATTGGAGCAGTGTATATGTCCTGCATCTCTTTTCTTTTCATATCCAGTTTTGCTTATGGCACAGTTCCTGCTTCCTGCTATGTGTTACCATGCCGGAAGTGCCAGTTTTGGCTAGCATTGCCTTGCAGTTTACGTTTTTAAACTTTTTTGAAATCACAATGAAACACAGCTGTTTATATATATATATATATATATATATATATATATATATATATATATATATATATTTAAAACAAGTGTTCAGGACATTGTATGGTATAGTAGGCTTAGCAAAAATGGCTAAAATAATAACAAGCACAATGGTAGGGAGTAGAATGTAGGTCGAATTTTGATTGTTTTGTCTCATCTGATGCCATGCATAACTTGCAAGTAATTGAAAAATGTCCATGTGGCCATTTAAAGATGAGCCTGGGCATGTTCAGATGCTCTTCTGAACCCACAAAGCCGAGCCCACCAGGGAGCTGTCACTTGTGATGGGCCAATCATCTGTGGAAGATGCTGGGAGGTACTGCCCTGCAGCGGCATGTATACAGGAGGTGTGTGTATATATGACGCTGTAAGGTGGGGAATACTGTCGCTGCAAATGATTGGCCCATTACAGGCAACTGTAGATCATTTTTTACATGTACGTGTAACGCTACCCCCGCAGGAGCCGCTGGTTGTTTGTGGGATCGGCGTATTGAGTTACCTTGCAGGGTGTCTAGGGGTGATACTAGTGAGTTGAGGCAATGAGCGAAGGTCCAGTCATCAATTGGATTTTCTTCAATGCTTTATTCCAAGGCCCAACATGGCCAACATCAACATAAGGCAAGACAGGAAAGGTTGATGAAGCATGAGAACAACTTTAGTATCAGGCCTTCGATATGAAAAGAGCAGTCCTGCTCCTAGTAATAATGAGATCAGTTTGTCGCCACTCTGGCCAGAGTGGGTAAAGTGCCCCTGGACAGACCTCTGCCACAAGCCTGGCAGCCGAAGTGTCACTTGCAAATCGCTGGGAGGAACAGACCTCTGTCACAGGCCTGACTCTGGACCTCTGCCACAGGCCTAGCGATTTATTGTGCAATAATTGGATTGAGCGAATCCTCCCAGTAAATTCAGTTAAAGCCACCAGTTGACAGCTGCAATATACCTGTCAGTATCGTGGTGACCAGATCCCCGATGGTTCGTTCAGGCCTCCTGGATAACCTCTTTCCGGGTTCTCCCTGAGCCGATTCCTAAGCTCTCAGCTCTGGATCCTCTTAGCAAAGGTTGGGACCCAGCAGGTGGCTGGGGCCCCTTTTCCGCTTCAGGATGGAGCTCCACATGGTCCGCAACTCCGGCCAGGTAGGCCATGGTGGCTGGGTCCATGGATGCGCGCACCCTGAAGGTGGATGCCGCACCTGGAACTCTGCCAGAACCCCTCTAGCGCCAACTGCCGCCCAGAGGTGGAAACGCACCCCTGAAACGCAGACTGACCTACAAGACAGTTCTGAAAGGACAGCAGCCCTGCAATTTAACAAATTGTGAATGGGAGCAAAATAACTCTCCCATTCCCCGCTAACTTTAGCGTAGTGCCCATACTGAAAGTAAGGGGGCACTACATACATATTTGAGAACTGTGTGGTTAATTCAACCTTAGACCATCCTGCTGGCAGAGATTCATCTTCAGTAACTATAGAACAGTATCCCACACAATCCAAATTCAATGGATAGTCAGGTATTCCTCTTTCTGTGTTTATTCTGTTTTAAAAAAAAATGAAACAAGAAGCAACTAACAAGTCAACCAAAAGCTTGCATTTGCTGGAATTTTTGGGGTTTGTGTGTTAATTGCCTTGTGGATACATGACAATGTCTGAAGAAAGCGGTGGCAGCACCCACACCAAGCAATCGAGAGAGCATGTCCACAGTAAATCCAATTACTCTGTCTGAACTCCTGCCAAAAGCACAGCACTGGAAGAACAACTAGAAGAACGCCACTTATCCCCATGTTGCATAGTGCTGTTGTTTCTCCCTCCCTCTGCTCTCGCTATTTCTTTTTCCCAGGCCTCCCAGATCACTTGCCTCCTATTAATTAATTTTGGTATATAGGCTAATTAAAATTTTTACATTGCTGTCCATGTGGGGTATTCAGCTGGGAACGTCCATGACACACGTTGCTCTCATGAGGTCTCGTTCCTATCCCCATGGCAACCACAGTGATGGCTGCGTTTTCCTGCTGATGTTTTCTAGACAGTCTGGCCCAATAAGGAGTTGCATGTTTATGTGGAATTCAGTTAAAGGGCCAGGAACTGTATAAGACGGCTTTTTATAAAAATCATTTTTTAACATTACCAAACATCTACAGAGATATTCCAGGAGCAAAGGGATGATTATGTTTGAATTTAGATGGAGTAATTGCCGGTAAAATGAAATGGCATTGTCTTTTGCCAGGTTCAGACTGTAGAAGTCATTGCCAAATGTTATCTATGCCACAAAACTGAGTGACGGTTTTGTGTGGATTTAGAAGGCAGCTTCTGTTTATAAACCAATAGTTGTCATGATCTGTCATCCAAAGCTGGCCATATGCTTTCAAAATCTAACCAATGAAATATCTTTATGTTACCCTATATAGTGCAAATATTTATACATGGTCAATGCACATGCCTGGGGCATACCTAAAAGCGGAGTTCCAGACTTTTTCTTACATTCCTCCCCACGTTCGTGATCAGATTGTGACACATATTTGGACATTTATTTAATTTTTTACAGCAATGTAAATACCTTCTATTAGCTAGATTCAGGTACAGCCGCCTATCTTTAGGTCGGCGTAGCGCATCCCATTTGCACTACGCCGACGTAACATAGTGAGGCAAGTACTGTATTCACAAACCTCCTAAGTTACGTCGGCGTAGCGCAAATGGCCCGGCGTAACCCCGCCTAATTCAAAATAGGCAGGTAGGGGGCGTGTTGTATGGTAACGAATTCACGATTCATTACCAAACATGTAAATGAAGCGCCGATCGTACGGCGCATGCGCGCGCATGCTCAGTATCAAGTCGCAAATACTCCTTGCTTTCGACGTGAACGGAACCTACGCCTTGCCCCATTCTGAATCTGCTTACGCAAACGACGTGAAATTCGACGGCTGTCCGACGTCCATACTTAACATTGGCTGCGCCATCTTTTTGGTGGTTTATCTTTACGCCTGAAAACGCCTTACGTAAACGACGTATCTTACATGCGACGGCCGTGCGTACGTTCGTGAATAGGCGTATCTTGATCATTTGCATATTCTTGGCGTAAATCGACGTACACGCCCCTAGCGGCCAGTGTAAATATGCAGCTAAGATACGACGGCGTAGGAGACTTACGCCAGCCGTATCTTAGCAACAGATAAGCGTATCTCAGATTGAGAATACGCTTATAGATACGACGGTGCCGCATTCGGACTTACGACGGCGTATCTACTGATACGCCGTCGTAAGTCTATGTGAATCTAGCCCTATGTATGCTCAATCGCCTGCTTCCGGTGTACTTCACCACGGTGAGGTACATCATGTCATGTCCGCCCGCACGCCCATTGGCTCCTGGGATTAATGACACTCATATCCCAGTAGCCAATGGGTGGGAGGACATGACGCCGCTTCTAGCATCCCGCCATGCTTTGTACTATATGTGCATGCGCGAGATCAGGAGGCGCATGCTGGGTACCCAGCAGAGCCATATCCCGGAAGGAGGAGAGAGTGGGCTTCAGATGCCCACACTAAAGATGGGAGCATGCTCGCTGGGGATACAAAGTGAGTGTTTTAAAAGATTATGATTAAAGTGGATTTTTTTTTTTATGTCACAATGTAGAGAATACAATTTCCTATCATCTGTGCCCAGTCTTGCCACACAGAGTTAATCCAGCGCTGAGCAATCCTCTTTTTATTGTTCAGTGAAATAAAACAGACTTCTAGATAAAGACCAAAGTCCTTGCTTTGAGTGACTTACATATCTCGTGCACTAGCTTGCAGACAAGCACAGCTTCTGTAAAGTGCACAATTCACATCCCCCTCTCCTCCTCTCCTCTCCTCTTCCGTCCAGCTCTCTGAGGATTGTCTGTCTTTCCTGTGTTTTGATTATTTTTTTTAAAAATATGAGGTGATCCACAGTTCAGTGTAAACAGCCATCAGAATATACATAGACAAGAAGCTGTGCTTGTCTGCAAGCTAGTGCACGAGATATGTAAATAACCTGTCACTCAAGCAAGGACTTTGGTCTTTATCTGGAAGTCTGTTTTATTTCACTGAACAATAAAAAGAGGATTGCTCAGCGCTGGATTAACTCTGTGTGGCAAGACTGGGCACAGATGATAGGAAATCGTATTCTCTACATAGCTATGTTTCATACACATTCCATTATGAATAGCATTAGGTGCGATCATCACAGGGGGGGGGGGGGATGGGTTATTTTAGGAAAAAACAAGATGGAACTCCACTTTAACGTTGACAATAACAAGTGACTGTATCTGTTTGCTGCATGTTTATATTGCAATATGCAAGTTGCAAAAATGGTAGCATCGGATGGCAGTTTGCTACTCACTGTGCATATGGATAATAGATTGAGGTCTGAAAATCTGACGCTGCATGATCTTTCTGTGGGAAGACTATGGGGGTTATTTACTAAAGGCTAATCCATTTTGCACTACAAGTGCAAAGTGCACTTGGAAGTGCAGTCGCTGTAGATCCGAGGGGGACATGCAAGAAAAATAAAAAACAGCATTTTAGCTCGCATATGATTGGATGATAAAATCAGCAGAGTTTCCCCTCATTTCAGATCGTCCCCTCAGATTTACAGCGACTGCGCTTCCAAGTGCACTTTCAGTGCATTTTCCAGTGCACTTTTCACTTGTAGTTTGCACTTGTGGTGCAATTGCCTTTCGTAAATAACCCCCTATGAATGCATTCAGATTTAGAATACTTGAATAATCCAAAATGGAAATTATTATGATATAGTTACATTCAACAAAGACAACACAAGATCACAATAATGAACAGAACAAGACACTTGAAAATAACAGAAAATCAAACTACCAAAATGCAAATATCACACCGCTTTCTCTAGCATTACCCCAAATAATAAATGACATAATACCAACATACTATAAAAAATACATAAAAATCCTGATCCATAAACCAGATTAAATCCAGCACTCACAGAGAAGAATTATATAATATGATGGTCACAGGCAAAAATGATCTCCTGTGTCGCTCTGTGGTGCATCATAGTTGCAACAATCTGTCACTGATGGTACTCCGCAGATTGACCAGCGTATTGTGGAGTGATTGGGAGGAGTTGTCCAAGATTCAACGTACCTTGAGCAACGTTTTCCTCTCCAACACCGTTGTCAAAGACTCCAATTCAACAACATCACTGGCCTTGCGAATAAGTTGGTTGAGTCTGTTGGTGTCGGCCACCCTAATGCTACCTACACACGATCGGAAATTCGGACAAGAAAACCACAGATTTTTTTCCGACTGAATTCTGTCTCAAACTTGTGCTGCATACACGCGGTCACACAAAATTTCGACCGTCAAGAACGCGGTGACGTACAACACTACAACGTGCCAAAAGTTCAATGATTCCAAGCATGCGTCGAATTGATGCCGAGCATGCAAGTTTTTTTGCCCGTCGGAATTGCAAAATTCGGTAGGCCGAAGCCGCAGCCATAACGTTAGGAAAGGCCACGACTTCGGCCTAGCTCCGGAGCCACGGCAATCCGCAGGTCACAGTGTGTTCCGATCCCAAGGGGGTGACCCGTTCGGATCACGGATCAACTGTGATCCGTTGCACCCCTAATGTGCACCCCCAGATACTTGTAACTCTCTACTACATCAACTCCTTGGGTGGAGACGGGTCACTGTATCCTCACCATGTGACAAAGTTCTCCACCACCGTCCTATACTTAATTTCTTTCCCAACCTTGATACATCCCACTACCACAGAGTCATCAGAAAACTTCTGAAGATGGCAAGATCCGTGAGGATCCGTACCTTTCTCATCTGCTTGCTCAGCGGGGATCACTCCGTTGATCCCTGCTGAGCCGGCAGATGACATGGCGGTCCCTGCACACTGTGCAGGTACCACCCTGTCAGATCTCTGCTCTCCTCTATGGGGGGATCAAAAGAACATGCCCTAAAATCTTTTTCTTAGGGCCGAAACAACTAATCGATTAATCGACAACTAATCGATTCATTTCATAATCGATTACTATTTTTATAATCGATTGATCGGCCAGTAACATAATGGGGTTAAAAAAACTAAAATTGGCCCTTTATAGTACAAAAATAGCAAATCACTACTGTTAAAATTAATACAAAAAATCTTTGTACATTCGCTGAATGAAAGAATGTTTGAAATTTTCTCTTGCTTTTAACATTCAGTTTTAAAATGAATGTAATTTCTGATCGAAAACCACATACATGGTCTGAAAATTATTTTCCCCAAGAAGTTTTCTATTTCTAAATTTTCCCATCACTGTGGTTAAAAAAGAACGTCGATTTGACCCCACTAACAATTAGAAAGTCAAACGAATGTTCTTAAAATTACGTTTTTGAAGGAAGGCATTGTTGTATGGCCAGCATATAATATATTATTCTCTTTATTATTATTAAATTAAATTATTATTAAATTTGCAAAACAGTCTAACTTTTTTTTTTTTTTTTCTTAAACTAAAAAAATTTGATCTCTGAGTCTCTTTACCAGATTTACCCTCCTAATGGTATATACAGTATATCTCCTCGAATAGTATATACAGTATATTTCTCTTCTGTCTGTTATGCTCAGAGTGGATTTGAGATTTTGCTCCCTAACCATATAGTTGGTTATTTTTATTTACCACTTTATAGAGATATTTAAGAATAAATTGCCTTTTTTTTCAAACTTTACATATTAACTAAAATTATACACCACACTTTAAGGTTATTAACCGATTAATCGATTATTCGAAACAATAATCAGCCAACTAATCGATTATGAAAATAATCGTTAGTTGCAGCCCTACTTTTTCTTTAAGTCCATTGTTGGATAAAGGAATTTAAGAATTCTCAGACAGTTTATACTGCCATCTATAGGAGGCTGGGACACTGCATATGAAAAAGCTAACTCACCCCCTGTGTACCCCGTGTATCTAAACATCTTGGCTTCGTTTTGTGAGCAAGCAGTACAATGAGCCAGTAACACGGAGATTACACAATAGACTTCAAGAAAAGGTTTTCAGTAAGTACAAAAATCCTATTTGCCTTGAGGTTTCTTCATGGGCGCCTTGGCAAAATGCCTAAAAATGTATCAAAAATTGTATACAAGCCAGCAGGTGGATCAAGCCTGCCTTTTAGTTACACAAAGCCACGGGTTTTCATTATGCACCATTACGACTCTCTAGACACTGGAATCCTAACAACCAATGACGTCATCAGTTAATAAGGAGGATGTCTGTTGCCTCCACAGCATCCTTGTTTGACCCTCCTCTGCCTCCCTCCCTCAGCATTGGGGTGATATTAGCTAAATGATGGAGAGAAATTGAGGGAGAAGAAAAACATTGGAATACTAGTCAGCACCAGTGTGCAAAAGTGTATTTGCTTTGGAAGAATAAATCACCTCTAACATTTGGTGTCTTGTGTGTGGATGTTGCTGCATTATGTAAAGATATTAATATTTTTTTTACATTTTTAGAATGGGGTGCCTTGAGATTGTCTATAATTTTAAATGGGTGCCTGGACTGAAAAAAGGTTAAAGTGGAGGACCACCCAAAAATGGAACTTCCACTTTTTGGAATCCTCCTTCCCTCCGGTGTCACATTTGGCACCTTTCAGGGGGGAGGAGGGAGCAGATACCTGTGTAATGCAGGTATTTGCTCCCACTTCCGGGCATAGATCACCTCAGTGATCGAGGTGACCTACGCCACTTCCTGGGCCTACACTGTCCTGTTGTTTCTGGGAGACACACAGGTCCCAGAAGACAGCAGGGACCAGTGAGGACGTGCAGCGCTACTCGCGCATGCACAGTAGGGAACCAGGAAGTAAAGCCGCAAGGCTTCCTGATTCCCTCACCGAGGATGGTGGCGGCAGCAGCTCAGAGCCGAGCGACTGATCGGCTTTGGCTGCCAACATCGCGGGCGCCCTGGACAGGTAAGTGCCCATGTATTAAAAGTCAGCAGGTGCAGTATTTGTAGCTGCTGGCTTTTATTTTTATTTTTTTAGGCAGACCTTTGCATTAACCACTTAAGCCCTGGACCATTATGCAGCTAAAGGACCAGGCCCCTTTTTGCGATTCGGCACTGTCGCTTTAACTGACAATTGCGCGGTCGTGCGACGTGGCTTCCAAACAAAATTGGCGTCCTTTTTTTCCCACAAATAGAGCTTTCTTTTGGTGGTATTTGATCACCTCTGCGGTTTTTATTTTTTGCGCTATAAACAAAAATAGAGCCACAATTTTGAAAACAAATCAATATTTTTTACTTTTTGCTATAATAAATATCCCCAAAAAAGATATACATTTTTTTTCCCCTCAGTTTAGGCCGATGTGTATTGTTCTACATATTTTTGGTAAAAATAAATGCAATAAGCGTTTATTGATTGGTTTGCGCAAAATTTATAGCGACTACCAAATAGGGGGTAGTTTTATTGCATTTTTATTAATATATATTTTTTTTCTAGTAATGGCGGCGATCAGCGATTTTAATCGTGACTGCGACATTATGACGGACACATCGGACGCTTTTGACACTATTTTGGGACCACTGTAATTTTTACAGCGAACCGTGCTATAAAACTGCACTGCGTACTGTAAAAATGACACTGGCAGTGAAGGGGCTAAACAGGAGGGGGTGCTGTAGGGGTTAAGTGTGCCCTAAGGGAGTGATTCTTATTGTGGGGGGGCGTGGCTTGGCGTGTGACGTCATTGATCATCGTTCCCTATGACAGGGAACAGACGATCAGTGACAGGCTCACTAGGAAGCACGGGGAGAGGTTTGTTTACACTTACCTTTCCCCGTTCTTCCTCTCTGTGACCCGATCGTAGGACACCGGCGGCGATCGGGTCCACTGTTCCCGCGGGGACGGTCACGGCTGGGATCTTAAAGGGGACGTACATGTACGCCCTTGTGCCCAGCCGTGACATTTTACCAAACTTTTTTAGAGGTGAAGGTCCTGTAGCTTCCAGATGATGTCCAGCAGAGGTGAAGTCAGAAGGATCCTTTAAGGATCTGTTCTGGAAAACCAGACACAAGGGGCAGACTAGAGGATACATTCGCTAGGGGATGGGTGGGATGGGGGTCAAGGTGTCATCATCTCCTTCGCCAGAGGCCAGCAAATAGTGCATGGGACTGCTTGGTCAGAAGAGTAGCTTGGTGCCTTGCCTTCCTTCCAGGCTCCAAACTACTCAGACAGAGAGAGGCCTATAAGGACTAAGGGCCAGATTCAGGTAGAATCGCGGTGGCGTAACGTATCGTAGATACGTTACACCGCCGCAATTTTTCATCGCAAGTGCCTGATTCACCAAGCACTTGCGTGAAAAATTACGCCGGCGGCCTCCGGCAGAAGCCCGCGTAATTTAAAGTGGCGTGTGCCATTTAAATCAGGCACGCTCCCGCGCCGGACCTACTGCGCATGCTCCGTTACGAAATTCCCGCCGTGCTTTGCGCGAACTGACATCATTTTTTCGATCGGCGACGTGCGTAGCGTACTTCCGTATTCCCGGACGTCTTACACAAACGACATGAAATTTTAAAATTCGACGCGGGAACGACGGCCATACTTTATACAGCACATACGTGTGCTGTGTAAAGTTAAGGCACCAAAAACGACGACTAACTTTGCGACGGGAAACTAGACTAGTGGCGACGTAGCGAACGCAAAAATCCGTCGTGGATCGCCGTAACTCCTAATTTGCATACCCGACGCTGGTTTACGACGCAAACTCCCCCAAGCGGCGGCCGCGGTACTGCATCCTAAGATCCGACAGTGTAAAACAATTACACCTGTCGGATCTTAGGGATATCTATGCGTAACTGATTCTATGGTCAGAGGCCAGCAATTAATCTGTGAAAGTCCATATAGTATACCCAATAGATATAAACATAATGACTTAGCTGAACAGTTTAAGAGTCGGTTCACACATAGGCGGCACGACTTCGGGGGCGACTCTGCAAGTCTTCCTGAGGACGACTTCAGAGGCGATTCGCAAAACGACTTCTGTATAGAAGTCAATGCATATCGCCCCGAGCCGCCCCCTAAATACTACAGGAACCTTTTTTCTAGGTCGGAAGCGACTTGCGTCGCTCCTATTAGAACGGTTCCATAGCATTCAATGGGACGCGACACGTCAGGCGGCTGAGCCGCCTGTCGTGTCGCCCCAGTGTGAACCAGGTCTTAAAGTGTTTGTAAAAGCGAAACTTTTTTTGATATGGATAAAGTGGTGAGAGGTAAAACTGGCTCAATGGATCAAAATTCGGTCCGTTCAGCAGGGAACGGTAGATTATTGATCGATCTATGGCTGTTCTGTCTCAACAAAAGTCCATCGAATGATCATGAAGGAAGTGAAGGGAAATCTCCCCAACGGGACACATATGACATAAAAAATCTGTCATAATGTTTAACCCTTTTTATACTGTATCCAATACTAGAAAAAGGCCACACAGTGTTGGCAACAAGCAAACATTCAAATAAGGCACTAAAAAGTCACTCTGACTGGTTATATCATATACCTGGTGTTCTGTAGGGACATTGCAGCCAAAGGCAGGAACCACAGAGCATAGCACAGCCATACATCTGACATACCTGGAAGTACCATATACCAGTAGAGCTTGTAGCTTTTTAAGAGAATTTTTGATTTACTGCACACTGGAAAGGTAAGTAATAAACATTTTCCTTGACAGTATGCAAGTGATTTTGGCTCTTTCTAATTTTCTGAGGAAACGTTTTATATTATGCCAATATAACCCATTAGGAAACAAGTTTCTTTAAAAACCAATATCATATCATGTTGTTTGAAAACCCTTTCCTAGTTATGTGTGCTGCCCATCTTCCTAACGCTTCTTTTTCTTTTATATTTAGAGCCGTATGGCAGAAAGCCTTCGTCTGTTTGACTCTATCTGCAACAACAATTGGTTCATAAACACTTCTCTTATCCTGTTCCTCAACAAAAAGGACCTGCTAGCTGAGAAGATCCGACGCATCCCTCTCACCGTCTGCTTTCCTGATTATAAGGGGCAGAACACGTATGAGGAAGCAGCAGTCTATATTCAGCGCCAGTTTGAGGACTTGAATCGCAACAAGGAGACCAAGGAGATTTATTCACACTTCACCTGCGCTACGGACACCAGCAACATTCAGTTTGTTTTTGACGCAGTGACAGATGTTATTATCCAAAACAATCTTAAATACATTGGCCTGTGCTAAGCAATTCTCCTGGAGCCAGCACAGCAAACAGGGCATGTCCTCAAACACGAGAGCACGTGCCAAGGGGAAAAAGTAAACACTTACAAAGGGTGAGGTTATACACAGAGGTTCCCCACATACTGCACTGACAAGTCCACAGTGAACCCCTCACCCACACAAACTCTTCATTCTGACAGTGGAAGATTATGGCTGGGTTTCTCCAACGTTGATGATAACATGTCTGATAATCCTGTATCGGACCAAGAATAGGGCCCATGTTCTTTGCTCCCTGTATTCAGTATGTGTGGTGTGCGTGTGCGTGGATGTAACTTGTGTTCGACTGATGTCTGATGTGAAAATATTCTGAAGATCTCTGGGTCTCCTGGAGATGTTCTGGCTGCCCAGAGGGGATTTAAGTTGTGTCAGGTAGGGAGCCATCACTGTCAGAAAGGATGCTTTAATGCCAGCACCGAACAAAGAAAAAAAAAACAGTTTTGTATTATTCCAGCTATGCCTGGCACCTCGTATATGTGCCAAACCTACACAGGGTACGACGGTTTAGTGAAATTTGAATGTTATTGTATACTTGCAATGTACAGCTGCAATACAAGCTATGCTTATTTGAGTGCAGTGAACTCAGTTCAAACCATGGTGACAATCACAGTTCGCAAATTCCTACAAAAGACCCCAGTTTAAAGGGGATTTCTGCTCTGCCTGGAAATCACCCCCCTTTGTTTCCATGGGAGCAGAAGCCTCAATGCTAGTGTTGCCTGCTACTGTAGCACATTTATACCATGAAGTGGCTGTTTGAAGGAATGGGCTGCTGTAAACCATGCACACAATAGCATCCCTGTAGTTGACTAGTTAAAGATGGGGTCTGTGAGAGGTGGTGATACCTCTGAGTTTTAGGGCCCGTTCAAACCAGATGCATGCACACAATAGCACCCCAGATGGGGTCTGTGAGAGGTGGTGATACCTCTGAGTTTCAGGGCCTGTTCACACCAGATGCATTGGCAGCCTTGCCCAGTGCAGCTCCAAACACATAATCAACGCAGAAAACCTTGTAAAAATAGTACTGCATACAGTACTTTGTTCAGTGCATCGTGGTGCAACCTAATCTACTGCATCCAGTTATAACAACGTTTCCGTCACATCACACACCAACGGCCATGTGGTAGTGCATACTACTGGTGTTAGTTAGCCCTTACTGCAGGGGTGGCCAACCAGTGGTCCGGGGGCCACATGTGGCCCGCGGAGCCCTCTGATGTGGCCCGCGACCTCCTGCTCTGGAATGGCGGGTTGGCATGCCCAGATCGCAGATTGCCGACCCGTCATACCACAGCATCAGTGGTGTGAATGAAGCTGGTGGTAGAGGAAGAAAGTGGCTGCGGAGCAGAGACCCATAAGCCAATGTTTCCTCTACAGCACTGGCTTTTGCCACAGGAGGAGTCTATGGCAAAGTTCAGCTAACCCGCAGGATAGACACAGGTGCACTACGCTGCACCCGCAGTGTGGGTAAACCGCAGCACATCAGTGTGAAAGCAGTCTTAGGCCCTTTTCACACAACCAGCCCCACCAAATGGGACCCTCAATTCACCTCTTCAGAGAGTCAGGTGTCCGTTTACGTGCGCCTACCTCCAATCCGATTAAACAGAAGGGAATTCATCCCCTTCCATCAGGGCGGATCAGATGGCCTATAGAGTAGCCATGACCTGTCATCCGCCCGCTCCGCTCATTGTGGCCCGCGACTGGTTACCAAGTTGCTTAAGTGGCCCTCACTCTTCAAAAGGTTGGGCACCCCTGCCTTACTGTATGGAGGAGTCCTGGGTAAGTATTAAAACTGGAAATCCTCTTTAGGAAATACATCTTCTGTGGGCCTTTACAAAATCTATATCCTTCACATACTATTCCAAAATGCAGTAGCTATCTTTCTTTCTATACTTCAAGAAAATCTGTTGCTTGTTTCCCTCATGTCAGGTGCTTTGAAATCCAATGGCCTATGATAGGTCTCTGACGTCACAAAAAGAGAAGTGAAGAGATTAAATACAACGCAGTGCAGCACAGGGGACTTTAATCTGTGTTTGCTTTACTCTTGTAAAATGCAACGTGTTGGCTAATAAATATGAATTGCATAATTTATGTCTTCATCATGAACGCAATCAATTGCTTATCCATTACAGTCATTAATTCTAATATATAAACCACTTTATATAAATTAGCTACTAAACGAGTCCACAAATGTACATGTACAAATTAGTGACTTCGACAGATCTTCATATATCTGACCTGATATATCTGAAACTGATGAGCTCTTGAGTGTCATTATTGGCTATTAAGGTAGACCTGAGATTACAGTTGGCCAATCCTAGTTCAGGCAGAAGTCTACTAATTAGCTGCTCTTAATGGGAACAACCAAAAAGACAGTTTGTAAACCAGCACTGATTATTGCATCTCCCAACAAACTTAAAGTGGAACTAAACCCATCGATTTAACGATTTCCAAAAAAAAGTTACATTTCCGGCATGCAGGGAATGCTAACTGTCACATTTGCTTGTGTTCTCAATCAGCCTGTCAAACCATCAAATGGCTGGTGTCATAAATGATCACATGTGCAGCACCATGGCAACTGCAGATCAAACAGAGGCTAAGATGGCAGCTTCCTTGAATGAAAAACAATAGGAGGGGTTAGTTCCGCTTTAAAGCTTATTTAAAAGATTAATGGCTTGTACACTTCAGGTTCATTGAATTTAGTTTTTTGCACACCACCTCACATGTATGGTGTGAACCGGGTACATAAAAAAAGCAATTGTTTACTATGTGCCATTCACACTATACAGTGGGGATCGAAAGTTTGGGCACCCCAGGTAAAAATTTGTATTAATGTGCATAACGAAGCCAAGGAAAGATGGAAACATCTCCAAAAGGCATCAAATTACAGATTAGACATTCTTATAATATGTCAAAAAAAGTTAGATTTTATTTCCATCATTTACACTTTCAAAATTACAGAAAACAAAAAAATGGCGTCTGCCAAAGTTTGGGCACCCTGCAGAGTTCATATCTTGTACTGCCCCCTTTGGCAAGTATCACAGCTTGTAAACACTTTTTGAAGCCAGCCAAGAGTCTCAATTCTTGTTTGAGGTATCTTTGCCCATTTTTCCTTACAAAAGTCTTCCAGTTCTTTGAGATATCTGGGCTGTCTGTCACGCACTGCTCTTTTAAGGTCTATCCATAGATTTTCAATTCTGTTGAGGTCAGGAGATTGTGAAGGGCCATGGCAAAACCTTCAGTTTACGCCTCTTGATGTAATCCTCCGTGGATTTTGAGGTGTGTTTAGGATCATTATCCATTTGTAGAAGCCATCCTCTTTTTAACTTCAGCTTTTTCACAGATGGCATCAAGTTACCATCCAAAATTTGCTGAAATTTTATTGAATCTATTTTTACTTCTACTCGTGAAATGTTCCCTGTGCCACTGGCTGCAATACAACCCCAAAGCACGATTAAGCATGCTTAACAGTTGGACAGAGGTTCTTTTCATTAAATTCTGTGCCCTTTCTTCTCCAAACGTACCTTTGCTCATTCCGGCCAAAAAGTCCACAGAACTTGTTTCCAAAATGCATCAGGCTTGTCTATATGTTCATTTGCAAAGTTCAAACGCTGATTTTTGTGGTGAGGACGTAGAAGAGGTTTTCTTCTGATGACTCTTCCGTGAAGACCATATTTGTACAACTATCTCTTTATAGTGGAATAGTATACCACAACTCCAGTGTCTGCCAGATCTTTCTGGAGGGATCGTGCAGTCAAACCTGGGTTTTGAATTGCTTTTCTCACAATCCTGCGAGCTGATCTGTCTGATATTTTTCTTGGTCTTCCAGATCTTGCTTTAACTTCCACTGTTCCTGATGACTGCCATTTCTTAAATACATTCCGAACAGAGGATATTGACATCTGAAAACGCTTTGCTATCTTCTTATAGCCTTCTCCAGCTTTGTGAGCGTCACCTATTTTCAGTTTCAGTTTTCTAGACAACTGCATAGAAGAACCCATGGTGCTGATTGTTGGGGCAAGGTCAGATGAGTCTGGGCATTTAAAACCTTTGAGATTGACATCACCTGGTCTTCCCAGACGATGATTGAGAACAATCCATGACACTGGCAGGTCTTAGCTTTGTAAAGGGGGTAGTGCGTTGCTATAAATTCTGCAGGGTGCCCAAACTTTTGCTTTTTCTGTAATTTTGAAAGTGTAAATGATGGAAATAAAATTAACTTTTTTTGACATATTATAAGAATGTCTAATCTGTAATTTGATGCCTTTTGAAGATTTTTCCATCTTTCCTTGGCTTCGTCATGCACATTATTACAAATTTTTACCTGGGGTGCCCAAACTTTCGATCCCCACTGTACATGAACAGCTTAATGGATGTTAACATATGGCATAGCATTCATTAACATACTGCAGGGGTGTCCAAACTTTTTTGAAAGAGGGCCAGATTTGATGAAGTGAACATGTATGAGGGCCGACCATTTTGCCTGACATTTTTTGAACCATTAAAATTAAATGAAAATGAACTAATACACTGCCCAACAAGAATTCGCTTGCCTTTGTGGCTGTGTGGGATGAAGAGTCTAAGGATGAGCTTGGGCGTTTTATATGGATATACTGTATTTATCAGCGTATAACACGCACCTTCAGTTTAAGAGGGAAGTTTCAGGAAAAAAAGAAAAAAAAAGAACTGTGAATCAAAATAAGGGCCAGTGCCCATTAACGCAGCCTTATCAGTGCCCATCTGCAGCCATACCATTGCCATGAATGCAGCCTCACCATTTTCATGAATGCAGCCTCTGAATACAGCATCACTATTGCCATCAGTGCAGCCTGATCGATGCCCATCTGAAGCCTTGGAGGGTACAGGGAGGGGTCGGGACGAGCACCAATGGATTACATACAGGAGAATCTCCTGTTTACTTGGCGGCCTTCCTATTACAAAGGGTGCCAAGTAAACAGGAGATTTTCCTGTATGTAATCTGACAGCACTCGTCCCGCCCCCTCCTTGTCCCCTCCGAGGCTGCCAGAACGATAAATACGGTATATATCTTGTGTGGCCCCCCCAACAAATCCCCAAGGTGCTCTGGAATACATTGGGGCCACAAAAGATATATATATATATTTAAAGTCCCAGTGGGGCCACATTAAACCTAAACGTGGGCCGCAATTGGCCCACGGGCTGGACTTTGGAGATGCCTGACATACTGCTACAGTGTGAATCCAGCCTGAATAGCACACCACAGAATGTAATATATCTCATCAAGTGCATCAGGCAGTATTTTTTAGCACTATCCTGCATAAATACTATTTTTAAAGGGAACCTGGGCTGAGAGAAATAGTAGACTGTCATTGTTGTCCTCTCCTTCCAAAAATGCTAGTTGCCTGCCCATCACGCAGGCCCTTTCATTTAATCCCTGTCACAGATTCAGAAAATATATGAAGATTAGATGTTCTGACTTACTACAGTTGTTTAAATTAGCTGATCAGCATGATAGTCAACCCACCAACCATTGTCAGAAGGAGGCCAGATGCAACAACCTATATATGTTTCTCAACACAGGTTTCCTTTGTAGGTTCCATTCACTGTAAAGTAGCCCTACCATATAAGATGATAGTTACTCAGCCATGGTTGGGTTGGGAAATAATCTCATATAAAATACATACAGTGAGAAAAAAAATATTTTATTCCCAGCAGATTTTGTAAGTTTGTCCACTTACAAAGAAACAAAGGGTCAATAATTTGTATCATAGGTGTATTTTAAATGATAGAGGCAGAATATCAATCAAATATCCAGAAAAAAACACATGATACAAATGTTATAACTTGAGTTGCAGTTCAGTGAGTAAAATAAGTATTTGATCCCCTACCAACCAACAATAATTCTGGTTCCCACAGAGTGGCTATAGTATGTGCTCATGTGGTACACTGATTAGTCCTGTCAGTTTAAGAAGGTGATCCTAATGACAACTCGTTATGTGTATATAAGATACCTGTCCACAGAATCTCTTTCTTCCATTCAAACCTCATCATCATGGGCAAGAGCTGTCAAAGGACGGCAGGGACAAGATTGTAGAGCTTCACAAGGCTGGAGAAGCTTAGTGAGAAGGAGACAACTGTTGGGAAGATTATTCAGAAATGGAAGAAATACAAAATAACCATCATTCGCCCTTGGTCTGAAGCTCTGTGCAAGATTTTGCCTCATGGGGTAAGGATGATCATAAGAAAAGTGAGGGATCAGCCCAGAACTACACGGAAGGAGCTTGTGAATGATCTCAAGGCAGTTGGAACCACAGTCACCAAACAAACCATTGGTAACACAATATGCTGACATGAGTTGAAATCCCGCAACGCCCAGAAGGTCCCCCTCCTCAAGAAGGCACATGTAAAGATCCGTCTGAAGTTTGCCAATGAACGTCTAAATGATTAGAAGTATTGGGAGAAAGTTCTGTGGTCAGATAATACCAACATTTAGCTCTTTGGCATTAACTCGACTCGCCATATTTAAAGAAAAAAAAAATACTGACTATGACCCAAAGAACACCATCCCTACAGTTAAGCATGGAGGTGGAAACATTATGCTTTGGGGCTGTTTCTCTTCTAAAGGTACAGGCTGACGTTGCCACATTGAGGTGTCAGTGGACGGGGTCATGTATTGTAAAATCTTGAATGAGAACCTTCTTCCCTCAGCCAGAACACTGAAGATGGGTTGTGGATGAATCTTCCAGCATGACAATGACCCAAAACATACCGCCAAGGCAACAAAGGAGTGGTTCAAGAAGAAGCATATTAAGGTTGTGGAGTGGCCTAGCCAGTCTCCAGACCTAAATCCTATAGAACATTTTTGGAAGGAGCTGAAACTTCGAATTGCCAAGAATTGCCAAGAGACAGTCAAGGATTTAGAGAAGAGAAGACAGTGGACCAAAATCCCTCCTGAGATGTGTAAAAACCTGGTAACCAACTGCAAGAAACGTCTTATCTCTGTGCTTGCCAACAAGGGTTCTCCACCAAGTACTAAAGCCTCGAACACACCCTCGGTTTACTCGGCAAGAACCAGCAAGAAAACTGCTGGCAGAGCTTTCTTGCCGAGTAAACCGAGTGTGTACGAGATTTTCAGGTTTCTCTTCAAGAAAACTGCCTAAAATCATGTTCTCTATTTTCTCGTTGTGATTCTTGGCAGGAAAACCCGAGAGTGTGTATACTTACCTGTCCCCGCACATGCTCGAAATTACTTTGACGCATGTGCGGTAGCTTCCTAGGCATAGGTAGGGTGCAGCAAGATGGCGGCGACGGCATCGAATGTGACGAGTGCATGCTCGTCGTACGTGATGGCGTCACCGTGTTCTTGTCTTTCAAAAGAACCGTGGTTCTTTTGAAAGGAGTGTCTGTACACTCGGGCGGCAAGAGATTCTTGCCAAGAATCTCGTCAGGAAAAACTAAGTTTTTTTCCTGACGAGATTCTGGCCCAGGGCTTAAGTCATGTTTTGCTTGGGGATCAACTACTTATTTTATTCACTGAACTTCAACTCAATTTATATAATTATTTCTTTCTGGATTTTTGGTTGATATTCTGTATCTATCATTTAAAATACACCTGTGGTTAAAAGTATATCCCGTCATCTCTTTTCAAGTCGGCAAACGTACAAAATCTGCAAGGGATCAAATAATGATTTCCTCCACTGTATAATTAAAGCTGTCTGGCATCTGTTGGGGGGGCGACATTGCTTAAATTGCGTGGAAAACCAGTTCCTTACGTTCCCTGCTGAAATACCTGTCAACATCTACAATTTTAATTTCTTCCCCATTGACAAGCCAGAATGGTCTTGTGCATGAAAGGCCAACAACCTTATGAAATTATAGACACCTTTAGGTGTTGTCAGGGCTGTATTTCGACTTTATGAACCATTTTCTATTACTTATTTCCATTAGAATAAACAAATGATGGAATGTGCTGTGGAAAAGGACGCATTGCTTTATATGCAATACAGGCCAATAAAAACATAAAAGAGAGATGGATTGATGTCTAAATCTCCAGCATCCACTTTCCCCCAGAGTTTGTTGGCTGAAGTTAGCCACAAATATTCAGACATGGCCAGGACAGAGAAACAAAATAACCCCCCCCCCAAAAAAAATTACAGTTGGTAAAATTCAAGGCTAGATTTTGCTCCTCTTACTGTGCCGCCCTTGGAACTGGTTTACGTGTACCATTATGATAAATACAGCCCTGGGACTGGGTGTTGTAAACTAAATAAGAATCCCAAGTTTTTTAATAAATGGTGGTGTGGTAGGCAATGGTAGGAATACTTAAAAATATACTACTGCATCAGGACTATAACATGCACAGTTGCAAAACATGATGACAACTTCTCTTAAAGTGGATGTAACAATGTAGAGAATAAGATTTCCTATCATCTGTGCCCAGTCTTGCCACACAGAGTTAATCCAGCTCTGAGCAATCCTCTTTTTATTGTTCAGGGAAATAAAACAGACTTCCAGATAAAAACCAAAGTCCTTGCTTGAGTGACAGGTTATTTACATATCTTATGCACTGCTTGCAGACATACACAGCTTCTGTAAAAAGTGCTCAATTCACATCCCCCTCCCCTCTTCCCTCCAGCTCTATGTATATTCTGATGGCTGTTGCATTTTCTCATGGCACTGAACTGTGACTCACCCCATATTTTGAAAACATTTAATCAAAACACAGGGGAGGGGATGTGAATTGTGCACTTTTTTTTCAGACGCAAGGACTTTGGTTTTTATCTGGAAGTCTGTTGTATTTCACTGAACAATAAAAGATGATTGCTCAGAGCTGGATTAACTCTGTGTGGCAAGACTGGGCACAGATGATAGGAAATCTTATGCTGTACATTGTGACATTAAAAAAAAATTGGGGGTTTACAGCCACTTTAAGCACCAGCTGCAATGGTAAGTATAACTTACATTCAGGTTGCCCCATCACCATCTGCAAAATTAGAAAGATGATCTTAAAGCCTCTTTTGCAGCTACTAACCATTGCAAGTATACATATAACAGCTAGAATGAAAACTTAAGTCTTTGTTTTATTTTTTAATCCTGTTCCTTGCTGATCTTTGTAGACTACCTGACAGTATCATCAACAGAGCCTGTCCTTTACCATTGGGCTTTATTATTATGATTGAACTTTTTGACTCATGAAACCTCTGTCACCATGGCTGATGACGCAGGGATGAGGCAACACTGGAGCAAACAGGCTCCCGCTGACGATTCTCCAAACAACTCATAACTCAAACTTTTCTTCTGCCAAGCCCTGCACGTTTTTTTTTTTTAAATAAAAAGCAGAACATTTTTAGGACATTTTCAAAGAAGTGCTTGACTATTTATGTTTGTAAAGAAACAAAAAAATACACTGGAAACAAATATAACACTGGCTATTTATTTTGCAAAAAAAAAAAGAGAAGGAAAATTAAAAGAAACTTTCAGCTTTTGAGTATTTACACTGACGAGGACTTTCTGTGCTAAAAAAAAAAAAATATTCTGGGCAAGTCTGCCATTTTTGTTTTCTTTAAACTGGAGTAGTGCGGTATTAAAGAAGCATCAATGGAGCAATATGAACAATAATGTTGCCTTTTTTATGGTAACGGGCACTAAAATGGTTTGACCTGAAATGCATTGGCCTACCATAGAGATGCAAAGTTCCCCTATTACTAAGGAAGCTGGGCCGCTAATTCTGGATGTCTGTGTGAAGTGTGTGTAAATAAGTTGAGACTGTGTAAAGCACATCCACTTAGTATGTAAATTATTCCCCTTACAGCTTCATGTGTACCCCAATTCACTTGGTGTCCTCCTGAGAACACAGTACCCCTAAATACAATGTATGACTCCTCTGCCAAGGGCTCAATTCCTCAGGGTCTGAGGCCTGCAACACACTACGTACCTGTTACACGGCTTTGCCAGAGTGCCTTGCAGGCTTCTTTGCCCCTGAAGGCTGATGACACTACAATTTCAAGAAGAAATCTCTACTGGCGAAAGGGAAATAAAGGTTCTGAATGGATCATTTGTGTTTTTTTTCTGTTTGCGGAAAAATAGGATTTTTTGTACTCACCGTAAAATCCTTTTCTCTGTCGTCCATGGACGGACACAGCCTTCTCAAGTCTTGACAAGTGAGTTATGTTCCTGTTCACAGGAGAGAACTTCCTCTCCTGTGAACAGGAACATAACCCACTTGTCAAGACTTGAGAAGGCTGTGTCCGTCCATGGACGATAAGAGAAAATAGGATTTTTGTACTCACCGTAAAATCCTTTTCTCTGTCATCCATGGACGGACACAGCCTTCTCAAGTCTTGACAAGTGAGTTATGTTCCTGTTCACAGGAGAGAACTTCCTCTCCTGTGAACAGGAACATAACCCACTTGTCAAGACTTGAGAAGGCTGTGTCCGTCCATGGACGATAAGAGAAAATAGGATTTTTGTACTCACCGTAAAATCCTTTTCTCTGTCGTCCATGAACGGACACAGCCTTCTCAAGTCTTGACAAGTGAGTTATGTTCCTGTTCACAGGAGAGAACTTCCTCTCCTGTGAACAGGAACATAACCCACTTGTCAAGACTTGAGAAGGCTGTGTCCGTCCATGGACGATAAGAGAAAATAGGATTTTTGTACTCACCGTAAAATCCTTTTCTCTGTCGTCCATGAACGGACACAGCCTTCTCAAGTCTTGACAAGTGAGTTATGTTCCTGTTCACAGGAGAGAACTTCCTCTCCTGTGAACAGGAACATAACCCACTTGTCAAGACTTGAGAAGGCTGTGTCCGTCCATGGACGATAAGAGAAAATAGGATTTTTGTACTCACCGTAAAATCCTTTTCTCTGTCGTCCATGGATGGACACTGCCTTCTCAAGTCTTGACAAGTGGGTTATGTTCCTGTTCACAGGAGAGGAAGTCCTCTCCTGTGAACAGGAACATAACCCATTTGTCAAGACTTGAGAAGGCTGTGTCCATCCATGGACAATAATGCCCTGTACACGCGATCGGTTCGTCTGATGAAAACGAACCGATGGATTTTATCATCAGATATCCGATGTAGCTGACTTTCATCAGTCTTACCTACACACCATCGGTTAAAAATCCGATCGTGTCTAACGCAGTGACGTAAAACACTACGACGTGCAGAGAAAAATGAAATTCAATGCTTCCGAGACTTAATTTTGAGCATGCGTGGATTTCCCCACAGACGATCGGTTTTTTTAACCATACGAACATTTTAAAACAGGTTCTATTTTTTTTCACCGATGGGAAAAAAACTGATGGGGCCCACACACGATTGGTTCGTCCGATGAAAACGGTCCGTTTTCATCAGACGAACCGATCGTGTGTACAGGGCATAAGAGAAAGGAATGTGGGTTTTTTTTTCAGCAAGTACTTGGATGGTTTATCTACAGACCCTTAAGCTGGCCTTACAACAGTAGGTATTCGTTCAAAAAAACTCACATTTCCAGAACATTTGTTTAACCACCTAATGCCTTGTACACGCGATCGTAATTTCCGATGAAAAAAGTCAGACGGAATTGTGTGGACCCCATCTGACTTTTTTTCCATCGGAGTTTAGGAATAGAACATGTTTTATTTTTTTCCGATCGTCTGTGTGGATCTCCGACGGAGAAAAAAACACGCATGCTCAGAATCAAGTCGACGCATGCTCGGAAGCATTGAACTTAATTTTTCTCGGGTCGTCGTAGTGTTTTACGTCTCTGCGTTTTGAACAGTCGGAATTTGGTCTGACAGTGCGTATGCAAGACAGCAAAACCAAATAATAGAATAGCTGGGAGATAAGGAATAATAAAAGAAGTTTGTAACCTTCGCTCCCAGGAATAACAAGATATTTTTTCAGTCTAACAACCAATAATGATCATGGTAATCACAGTTCTATTTAATCCACAGTAAGCAGATTTCAGAACAGTTAAGTACTAATTTGTCCTCTAACAAGCCTGTTAATGTTCAAAGGATGATCCAACCTCTGGGTGTTCTGTTGTGTCCCCCGCTTCTCTCCTGCCTTCCCACAATGCCTTGCAACCACTCCAGAGAGGCTGCCTATCTCATTGTGTGCAGCATTCTGTCTGGCCACTTCTAAACTGTTTGGACAACTTGTTAAGCAGCGCAGAGGGCATCATGAAACAAGTGCTTTATCCACACACAGTAATTTGCAGTCTGGCTGCATGTTCTGCATTATGGAGTGGAGGGGGTGGCAAGTCTCTTGACTCAGTCTAAAGTTGGGATCTGCATAAAACATACTTTGGGGGAGTACAACACGCTATCAATTTTACAGATACTACACACATGACAAATGAAGGATTTTTGCATATATTTAATATTCATATTCAATAATATAAAATCGCATATCTTTTATTTATAGTATTCATATAAAAACGTTTACACCTTTAAAAGACTTCCGAAGAAGCTAAATATTAAAAAGAGAGAATACTACCCTATATATGCAATCTATCACTCAGCTACAGGTATCTCTATATTATTATGTGCATATACTATATATATATATACAGCACAGACCAAAAGTTTGGACACACCTTCTCATTCAAAGAGTTTTCTTTATTTTCATGACTATGAAAATTGTAGATTCACACTGAAGGCATCAAAACTATGAAGTAACACATGTGGAATTATACATAACAAAAAAGTGTGAAACAACTGAAAATATATTTCATATTCTAGGTTCTTCAAAGTAGCCACCTTTTGCTTTGATTACTGCTTGGCACACTCTTGGCATTCTCTTGATGAACTTCAAGAGGTAGTCACCTGGCGCAGCACCCTATCACTCTCCTTCTTGGTCAAATAGCCCTTACACAGCCTGGAGGTGTGTTTGGGGTCATTGTCCTGTTGAAAAATAAATGATGGTCCAACTAAACGCAAACCGGATGGAATAGCATGCCGCTGCAAGATGCTGTGGTAGCCATGCTGGTTCAGTATGCCTTCAATTTTGAAATAACCCCCAACAGTGTCACCAGCAAAGCACCCCCACACCATCACACCTCCTCCTCCATGCTTCACGGTGGGAACCAGGCATGTAGAGTCCATCCGTTCACCTTTTCTGCGTCGCACAAAGACACGGGGGTTGGAACCAAAGATCTCAAGTTTGGACTCATCAGACCAAAGCACAGATTTCCACTAGTCTAATGTCCATTCCTTGTGTTCTTTAGCCCAAACAAGTCTCTTCTGCTTGTTGCCTTTCTTTATCAGTGGTTTCCTAGCAGATATTCTACCATGAAGGCCTGATTCACACAGTCTCCTCTTACCAGTTCTAGAGATGTGTCTGCTGCAAAAGGTGGCTACTTTGAAGAACCTAGAATATGAAATATATTTTCAGTTGTTTCACACTTTTTTGTTATGTATAATTCCACATGTGTTAATTCATAGTTTTGATGCCTTCAGTGTGAATCTACAATTTTCGTAGTCATGAAAACAAAGAGAACTCTTTGAATGAGAAGGTGTGTCCAAACTTTTGGTCTGTACCGTATATATACAGTATCTCACAAAAGTGAGTACACCCCTCACATTTTTGTAAATATTTTATTATATCTTTTCATGTGACAACACTGAAGAAATGACACTTTGCTACAATGTAAAGTAGTGAGTGTACAGCTTGTATAACAGTGTAAATTTGCTGTCCCATCAAAATAACTTAACACACAGCCAGCCGCTGAAAACAAAAGTGAGTACACCCCTATGTGAAAATGTCCAAATTGGGCCCAAAGTGTTAATATTTTGTGTGGCCACCATTATTTTACAGCACTACCTTAACCCTCTTGGGCATGGAGTTCACCAGAGCTTCACAGGTTGCCTCTGGAGTTCTCTTCCACTCCTCCATGACGACATCACAGAGCTGGTGGATGTTAGAGACCTTGCACTCCTCCACCTTCCGTTTGAGGATGCCCCACAGATGCTCAATAGGGTTTAGGTCTGGAGACGTGCTTGGCCAGTCCATCACTTTTCCCCTCGGCTTCTTTAGCAAGGCAGTAGTCATCTTGGAGGTGTGTTTGGGGTCGTTATCATGTTGCAATAATGCCCTGTGGCCCAGTCTCCGAAGGGAGGGGATCATGCTCTGCTTCAGGATGTCAGAGTACATGTTGGCATTCATGGTCCCTTTAGTGAACTGTAGCTCCTCAGTGCTGGCAGCACTCATGCAGCCCCAAACCATGACATTCCCACCACTATGCTTGACTGTAGGCAAGACACACTTGTCTTTGTCCTCCTCACCTGGTTGCCGTCACACACGCTTGACACCATTTGAACCAAATACGTTTATCTTGGTCTCATCAGACCACAGGACATGGTTCCAGTAATTCATGTCCTTAGTCTACTTGTTTTCAGCAAACTGTGGGATTTCTTGTGCATCATCTTTAGAAGAGGCTTCATTCTGGGACGACCATACAGATCAATTTGATGCAGTGTGCCGCATATGGTCTGATCACTGACAGACTGAACCCCACCCCTTCAACCTCTGCAGCAATGCTGGCAGCACTCATATGTCTATTTCCCCAAAAATAACCTCTGGATATGACGATGAGCATGTGCACTCAACTTCTTAGGGTTGACCATGGTGAGGCCTGTTCTGAGTGGAACCTGTCCTTTTAAACTGCTGTATGGTCTTGGCACCGTGCCACAGCTCAGTTTGAGGGTCTTGGCAATCTTCTTATAGCCTAGGCCAGTGATGACAAACCTTGGCATCCCAGATGTTTTGGAACTACATTTACCATGATGATCAACTACATGCAGTGATGCATGAGCATCATGGGAAATGTAGTTCAAAAACATCTGGGGTGCCAAATGGCTAACTGGGACCAATTTGGATATTATTACTTAGGCCGGGTTCACACTTGTGCGACACGACACTAGTACTACTTTTGATCCGACTTTTCCCTGCGACTTAAAGCCGACATATGTCCAACTTTCAATGAACGGGGATCCGACTTAGATCCCTGCCAATACCAGGCACTGTGTTTGATATGAATCTTGAGGGGGAACTCCATGCCAAATTTTAAATAAAAAAACGACATGGGTTCCCCCTCCAAGAGCATACTAGGCCCTTGGGTCTGGTACGGATTTAAAGGGGAACCCCCTACGCCGAAAAAATGGAGTGGGGGTCTCCCCAAAATCCACACCAGACCCTTATCCGAGCACGCAGCTCGGCCGGTCAGGAAAAGGGGTGGGGACGAGCGAGTGCCCCCCCTCCTGAGCCGTACCAGGCCGCATGCCCTCAACATGGGGGGTGAGTGCTTTAGGGCATGGGGTGCCCTGCGGCCTTCCCACCCCAAAGCACCCTGTCCCCATGTTGATAAGGACAGGGTCTCTTCCCGACAACCCTGGCCGTTGGTTGTCGAGGTCTGCGGACAGGGTGCTTATCGGAATCTGGGAGCCCCCTTTAACAAGAGGACCCCCAGATACCGGCCCCACCCTATGTGAGTTAGTATGGGGTACATCGTACCCCTACCCATTCACCTGGGGGAAACAGAAGAAGGGGGCCCGGTCTTCTGCGTCGCCTTCTTTCCTCTTCTCTTTTTTTGATGTTGACTTGACGCTCCCTCCCGCTGTAATGCCGAGTGTGTGGTGCGCAACGATTTATATTGGCCTCTTATGACGTCACAGTCCCAGCATGCTCCGGGTGGTGACGACATAATTACCCTGCCCCCTTATGCCACCCGGAGCATGCTGGGACTGTGACGTCATAAGAGGCCAATATAAATCGTTGCGCACCGCACACCCGGCATTACAGCGGGAGGGAGGGTTGTGTCGACATCGAAGAAGAGAAGAGGGAAGAAGGCGACACAGAAGACCGGGCCCCCGCTGGTAAAAGAGCTGGAAGAAGACAGTGGTGGTGCCCGGCAGAAGGGAGAAAGAACCAGAGAGCGGGAGAAGAGAGCGGAGAAGTCGGAAAACCCCAGAATATGGAAGAAGACCCCCCGAAGTCGGACGAAGATGCCCTAAAGTCGGAAGAAGGGAGAAGATCGGACCCCCACTGGTAAAAGAGCTGGAAGAAGACATCGGTGGTGCCCGGCAGAAGGGAGAAGTTGGAAGACCCCGGAAGTCGGAAGAGACCCTCGAAGTCAGAAGAAGACCTCCGGAGCTGCCTAATAAATTACTTTTAAAAACCTGTGTAGTGTTTTTTTTTCTTGACACGTTTCCCCCAGGTGAATGGGTAGGGGTACGATGTACTCCATACTCATTCACATAGGGTGGGGGGCCGGTATCTTGTTAAAGGGGGCTCCAAGATTCCAATAAGTCCCCCGCCCGCAGATCCGGCCAAACAAATGGCCTGGGTTGGCTCAGGAGGTGCGGGGGGCGATCGCTCATCCCCACCTCTTTTCCTGACCGGCCGGGCTGCGTGCTCGGATAAGGGTCTGGTGTGGATTTGGGGGGACCCCCATGCCGTTTTTTCGGCATAGGGGGTTCCCCTTTAAATCCGTACCAGACCCAAGGGCCTAGTATGCTCTTGGAGGGGGGAACCCATGCCGGTTTTTTATTTAAAATTTTGCGTGGAGTTCCCCTCAAGATCAACAAAGCACAAATCGCATGCCAAAGTCGGATCATGTAAGACGGCGTTCCGACTTTGATCCAACTTCAATGATATTCTATGGAGTGAAGTAGGATCAAAGTCGGACCGAAGTAGTACAGGGAGCATTTTCAAAGTCGGTCCGACATGTATAGGACCAGTTAAGACGGCTCCCATAGGGAAACATTGATTTTCACACGTCATGCGACATGAGCTCCCAATGTCGGAGCGTTTATCGGACCAGTGTGAACCCGGCCTCAGGGGTTTACTCACTTTTGTTGCCAGCAGTTTAGACATTAATGGCTGTGTGTTGAGCTATTTTGAGGGGACAGCAAATTTACACTGTTATACAAGCTGTACACCCACTACTCTACATTGTAGCAAAGTGTAATTTCTTCAGTGTTGTCACATGAATAAATAATAAAATATTTACAAAAATGTGAGGGGTGTACTCACTTTTGTGAGATACCGTGTATATATATATATATATATATATATATATACACACACACACACACGCACACTATATTACCACAAGTATTGGGACGTCTTCCTTTACACGCACATGAACTTTAATGGCATCCCAGTCTTAGTCCATAGGGTTCAATATTGAGTTGGCCCACCCTTTGCAGCTATAACAGCTTCAACTCCTCTGGGAAGGCTGTCCTTAAGGTTTAGGGGTGTGTCTAAGGGAACGTTTGACCATTCTTCCAGAAGCACATTTGTAGTTCAGGCACTGATGTGAACCAGAAGGCCTGACTTGCAGTCTCTGCTCTAATTCATTCCAAAGGTGTTCAATGGGGTTGAGGTCAGGACTCTGTGCAGGCCAGTCAAGTTCCTCCACCCCAAACTGGCTCATCCATGTGTTTATGGACCTTGCTTTGTGCACTGGTGCACAGTCATGTTGGAACAGGAAGGGGCCATCCCTAAACTGTTCCCACAAAGTTGGGATCATGAAATTGTTCAAAACGTCTTGGTATGCTGATACCTTAAGAGTTCCCTTCATTGGAACTAAGGGGCCAAGCCCAACCCCTGAAATACAACACCACTCCATAATCTCCCCTCCACCAAATGATTTGGACCAGTGCAAAATGCAAGGCCCATAAAGGCCTGCACAGAGTCCTGATCTCAACACCTTTGGGATGAATTAGAGTGGAGATTGCGAGCCATGCCTTTTCGGCCAACATCAGTGCCTGACCTCACAAATGCGTTCCTGGAAGAGTGGTCAAACATTCCCATAGATACTCCTAAACCTTGTGGATAGCCTTCCCAGAAGAGTTGAAGCTGTTATAGCTGCAAAGGGTGGGCCAACTCAATATTGAACCCTGCGGACTAAGACAGGGATGTAATTAAAGTTCATGTGTGTTTAAAGGCAGGCGTCCCAAAACCTTATGTAATATAGTGTATTTATATACATTATATATATATATATATATATATATATATATATATATATATATATATTCAATGATATACATGAAAGGACTATCAATTACAGATATACCACAGGTTTTACAGATGGATGGTGACTGTAGTCATGACTATAAAGTGTTTCACAGATGGCCTCTGCTTCCTCATTATGTCATTCCCGCTATGGGCATAACCAGATCCCATGGGACTGCAGGGATCAGATGGACTGGATCATGTACAATTCCTAGGGAACCTGCCTCCTCATTCTCTCCCTTTCACACTAACAGTGCAGGCAAAGAATGACCTCGGCCTTCAGTCATTCAGAATGCCTGAAGGCCACGGTAATTCTGTGCCTGTGCCACCGCTGCCTACAAATAATTTATGTTTACAGCTCGGCCCTATATTCACTAGACAGCAACAAGATGGAACACAGCAAGTCAGTTGTACTCATTGGGAAACAACACTGCATGCCCACATAGAGAACAACACAAAAAACAACCGTATACAATTGGCTGCTGTTCCTAGATTTCAGTGTGCAGAGCTGGTGGTTCTTCAGTAACTCATTCACATAAAATTGGCTCTCTGGAAGCTGTATGCACCGCATCGCACACAGCAGCAGTGACCGAGACCCTCTGAGGCCCTTGGAGAGTACCTAAGATGGTCAGTAGGTCTTGTGTAGGATTAGGTTTCTGCAGACAAGAAGTGTGTCTGCTGTAATGCCCTACAATGAAAATTCAAAGGCGCACAGTGAGGAGAAGAAACATTTACAGCATAGTTTTTCATTAGAGAATCACAGGTAGAAGCAGTCAGAACCGAAACGCGCGAGGCTGGAGTTCTTCTTTAACCATAAGCATACTGCAGTTATTTTGGTTAATCCTTTGTCTGAAAGCAAAAAAGATACTACATTTGCCAATTTGCTGAAGAATCTATTGCCCCGTACACAAGAGCGGTTTTCCCGTCGGAAAAAAAAACAATGGTTTTCCGGACAAAATTCCTCTCAAGCCTGCCTTGCATACACACAGTCACACAAAGGTCCGGTTAATTTTTGATTGCCAAGAACGCAGTGACGTAAAAGACTATGACGAGCCGTCAAAATTAAGTTCTATGCTTCCGAGCATGCGTGGAAAAGTTTCCGAGCATGCATGTTTTTTTTTTCTGTTTGAAAAGCATACAGACGAACGGTTTTCCCGCTAGGATTTTTTCTTGGTGGGAAAAAAGAGATTCCACTCTCTTTTTTTCCAGCAGTTTTCTCGTCGGAAAAACTGCGATGGAGCAGACACACGGTCGGAATTCCCGGGCAAAAGCTCTTATCGCAGTCCGGGGCATTCGAGTGCCAATTATTGTATATTGAACAAAGATCTGCCACCTCTGCACATAAAGGTTCCTAACACCCAGTGGTTCCAGCATTTTTAGACGGATAGAGGTTCATTTACTAAAACTGGAGAGTGCAAAATCTGGTGCGGGTCTGCATAGAAATCAATAAGTTTGTTTTATCGCTGCTTCCTGCCTCTTCATCCCCGTGACACGATATTATGGACCATTCCCAAAGAAAAAGGAAAATTTATTATCAGATACTTACCGTAATTTTCCTTTCCTGATGGACTCCATGGCAGCCTACGTGTGGGTTAATCCCGCCTCCTCTCCAATGTTATAGGACCCCATACCCATAAAAGTCAGCTCACCTCCCAGTACTGGTGTTCCGTAACTAGCCGACTACTTACTTTCAGGGTGGGAACTCCATCTGCCATGGAGTCCATCAGGAAAGGAAAATTACGGTAAGTATCTGAGTGGCAGTTGTCACTTAAAGCATAACTAAACCCTCCTATCCTTTATAGCTAAGGAAGCTACCATCTTATCCTCTATATGATCTGCAGTTACCATGATAATGCACATAGGATCAGGTATGATACAAGCCAATTGATGGATTGACAGCTCGGCTGACAGAAAAAACAATTGTGGCAGGTATCATTCACAGCATGCCTTGAATCTAACGGTTTTGGAAAGCAGTTGAATCAGATGGGGCTAGTTCTGCGTTAAAATAATGGTAAGCATAATGTAGCAAATAAGAAGGATGGTAGGGTATATTGCAGTGACAGTTGCCACTTAGAATGATAGTAAGCGTGGTGCAGTGAACGTCTTCAATAAGAAGGATGGTAGGTATATTGCAGTGACAGTTGCCATTTAGAATGATGGTAAGCATGGTGCAGTGAAAGTCTTCAATAAGAAGGATGGTAGATATATTGCAGTGACAGTTGCCACTTAGAATGATGGTAAGCGTGGTGCAGTGAACGTCTTCAATAAGAAGGATGGTAGGTATATTGCAGTGACAGTTGCCACTTAGAATGATGGTAAGCGTGGTGCAGTGAAAGTCTTCAATAAGAAGGATGGTAGGTATATTGCAGTGACAGTTGCCACTTAGAATGATGGTAAGCATGGTGCCGTGAAAGTCTTCCATAAGAAAGATGGTAGGTATATTGCAGCTTCTATTTTTGTTGTGCTTTTTTTTTTTTTCATAATGGCGATCCTGAGTATCTGCGCTCGCTTAGTGCTGGCGACAGGGTTGCAGTATATCTCCTTGTTGCTATTACTAAGTATAGAAGCTAGTCAGGAAATTCTTGTTCTTAGTACATTATCACAATGGTGCCACAGTGAGCTTGCTATTAACAATTGTGATAACAAGACTCATGCAGAAATAGATTAGTACACTTTATAAGCGTATTTATGAAAGACGTGTATGTTCTGATGTAAAAGCCTGCCTGGGACTTGTCCCAGGGTTCTTCTGTACTCATGCCGCAGAGAAACAGATGGAATATTATTACTAAATATGCTTCTGAATGGTCAGGCCAGCAAACAGACAAATTATCAGGCAATCATGCCACCTAGTGGAATTATTCTGCCACTACTCCTAAAGCCAAGCTCTACCTAATTGTACAATGATGTTTTTGTTATAGGGACAGATGCAGTGTAGTATAATTTAACCATTTATTCTGTCACTGGGGAGGTCTCCCTGAGAACTGTACCAGAATGGAATTACAGTGTATCACCAAGCTTTGCAATTTCTAATGAAGAGCTATAGTCTGTGCTCAAACAATGGGATGTCTGGACAGAGGTGCTCAGCACATCAGCCTTTAAAGTAGATGGAATATGGATGGTGCCATGGCTAATCTCCTAAAAATGCTAATTGATTGTCTGTTATGCTGACTCTCTGCCTTAATGGTTTCTGAGGCCCAGAGGAGGTATGCAAATCAGAGAACTTAGGGTCCAGTCACACCATTTCATGTTGATGGGCTAATCGGCTTCCTCTGGCATCAAAACACACTAAAAAATGCATGTTCCATTCTGACAGCACACCACTCTGTAACAAAGGTCAGTGTATTACCACACGTTGCAGAATGAATGGCACCACATTGCAGCAACATATAAAATGCATGGTTCCATGAACATTACTGAGTCACAATAGTGGGAATAGGCCCTTAAAGAAAAGAGAGCCAGTGTCTTAAAAAATATTGAATCCATCCAATCATCATGACTAACATTTTTAGAACAATTAGGCAATAAAAGTTTCCTAACTTCTCCCGTGACAGTGATTTGTGCTGAAAAAATACACAAGCTCCCATTGCTGACTTCTCCATCTGTGAAAATGAGTTGCCTGGATCTCAAGCTCCTCTACTGGCTTTATTATTTTCACTGACCTGTTCCAGGTCAGTGACAAAGAAAATCAACTAAAGAAAGGCAACTAACGTTTTCAGAAGGAGGTCAGTAATAGCAGTTTACATCTTTGTTTTAGTATAGGTTTCCTAAAGCAAGAATCAAAAACACACTGCAGAAACTAAAGCCCTGTATACACGAGCCGAACGTCGGGAGACAGCGGCCAGTTAAAAAAAAAACAGCCGACATTTGACCCGAGGGGTATGTCATTCTGTCCTAAGTGGGAAAACCAGCAGCCCAGTGTCCTGAGGTAAAGATCTGCAGGGAGAGTGCAGAGGCGGGAAAGTTCTGAGGTGAAAAGTCTGTCAGGATTAGGGTCCGCCATTTTATCCCATCTGAGGAGCGTAAAGTATAATATCATTTATCAAGATATTGAGTAAACCATTTGTCCATGTAAAGCTGGATTTACTCTAACATGGCAAATACCAATTTGTTCTATGGGCATCCCATATCCTTTCCCCTAACCAAGTTCAATCCCCCAAAAAAATACTTTTTATTGTCTACCAGTGTGATGTATGGATGTTTGGCAGCAGGGTGAATATGCGTGGATGTTAGTAACTCGTAGCAACACCGCTACATAAGGGTCTGACTAATGCCTTGTATACACAATGAGAATATTGTTTTTTTTTTATTTATTTTTTGCATGTTAGGCCTTGTACACACGATAGGTTAACCAGAGGACACCGGTCTGAAGGACCGTTGTCCTAGGTTAACCTATGAGGCTGACTGATGGTCCGTCGTGCGTACACACCATCAGTTAAAAAAACGATCGTGTCATAACGCGGTGACGTAAAACACAACGACGTGCTGAAAAAACGAAGTTCAATGCTTTCAAGCATGCGTCGACTTGATTCTGAGCATGCGCGGGTTTTTAACCGATGGTTTTCCATACTAACGATTGGTTTTGACCTATCGGTTACCAGTCCATAGGTTAAATTTAAAAGCAAGTTCTAATTTTTTTTTAACCTAAGGTTAAATAACCTATGGGGCCTACACACGATCTGTTTGGACTGATGAAAACGGTCTTTCAGTCTCACATCAAAAACCAATAGGTTACTAAAGTTAGGAAAATTCCTGTGCTACAGAATACAACTTCAGGAATTATGTAATATTTCGTATTGTATTGTATTCTTTCGTTTCCGAGCATGAATGGTCTTGGTCACACGATTGTACAAATGCTATACCAATTACACGAAAATCCATTGTTCTGTCATCGAACAACAACAATTTTTTGCACTTGTACCTTCGGAAAATTTTGCATGAACTATTGTGATCGTCTCTTGAAAGCTGTGTACTAATGATCAGATTATCGCATTATCGCTCCAAAAGCAGTATTTTTCATCTGGTTTTCCTACGTGTGTACTAGGCATTAGGCACACCCTGGCATCATAGGGGACAGTGAAAAATGTCTCTATTATTCTCTATGGAATAGCCATGATGTCTTGTTGAAGGTACAGGTTGTTCAATGTTGCAAGTTACATATTTCTTTAAACTTTAACATAATAAATGACCAAAACAAAGCTGGTCACAATATTAATAAATGACCAAAACAAAGCTGGTCACAATATTAATAAATGACCAAAATAAAGCTGGTCACAATATTAATAAATGACCAAATCAAAGCTGGTCACAATATTAATAAATGACCAAAACAAAGCTGGTCACAATATTAATAAATGACCAAAATAAAGCTGGTCACAATATTAATAAACGACCAAAACAAAGCTGGTCACAATATTAAATGACTTAGTCGCAATAAATAATATGCATATATAACTAGTTCCAAGCTATGATGAACTTTTTTTGTAGTGGCTACCACTATATGTTTTTTATTTCTGATTTATACAATGTGGAGCAAAATTGGAATTGTTAGTAATAGCCACCAGATTTCTTGCATAGTTTAAAAGATAAAAAGTGACTGGTGGCCACTTTTTCACCAGTTTTTGTAAATCATTTCTATTGCACTACACTGTGCATCTGGGTGTAGATCCCATTCCACCTTATAAATGTATCTATCTGGTTTAATGAGAGAAAATAATTGCAAGGACTAATGGCAACTAGTGTAAGGGACGAAAGTACATGATGATGCTGTAGCTTGAAATACCAATACGAAATGACAGAATTTGGTAGCACAATAGTTTGAGGCATGATCCATTCCTTTCATATTAGTAATTGCTATTATACATTTCCCCAGTTATCTAGGATTGCAAAGATTATGAAGAAATATAAACACTTACCAGCTCGAAGCTCTGAGAGCATCTCAAATGTTTGATGCATATTTCTCCGAACTATATCAACCGGGTCATTCAGAAGGTGTGAGAGTGGAATAATAAGGTCACTTTTTAAGATACCTTCCCTGAAATGTGAAACATAAAACTGTGAACATACAATCTATATAACCTTAGCCTGTTTACTTGCCTTTATGTTACAGTGGTGATATACAGAAAATGCTGCACAACATATAAAGGACACACATAGTGTAATGATGTACAGATGGTTTATTATGAATATAGTAACCATACCTTGGATGAGTGAGCATGCATCTTCCAGAAAGGGCTTTTGTCAACCCATTTGCTGCTATTGTGTCAGTACAGTAGGCATGTTAGTCAAGTAAAGTTACAAAAAATGGATTAACATCAAATAGGAAAATAGGAAACCAACACAAGGTCAAGCTGTCACTAAAAATGCGGAGGTGGAGAATGAACTTATAATTTAGATGTATACTGTGCCTCCACTGGATTTAAAGACAGAACAGGCTATAACCTACCCTACAAATGTATTTCCTGACACCTGTTATTGTTTGCCTCCACAGCCCCTCTCTATGCCACTCTATATCTTTCACCTGAATTGTCCCCATTTTTATATAGTGCTGAAAGAATACCGTGCACAGAACACTCCCCTAAAGGGGCTTACAGCCTACCAATACCATGCACAGAACACTCCCCTGAGGGGCTTACAGTCTACCAATACCGTGCACAGAACACTCCCCTGAGGGGCTTACAGTCTACCAATACCATGCACAGAACACTCCCCTGAGGGGCTTACAGTCTACCAATACCGTGCACAGAACACTCCCCTGAGGGGCTTACAGTCTACCAATACCGTGCACAGAACACTCCCCTGAGGGGCTTACAGTCTACCAATACAGTGCACAGAACACTCCCCTGAGGGGTTTACAGTCTACCTCCCCAACCACACATTCATACATATACAGTATAAACACACAAATTTGGATTGATTTATCAGTAGTCCTTTTTGAGCTATGGAAGGAACCAGGAACACCCAGAGATAACCCACACAACAGCAAGAACTCACAAACTGCATGTACTGTTTATGGTATCTAGTGGTAACAGAACAGGGGATTCCAGTGTTGTAAAGCAAGCGTTCTAACCACTAAACCACCATGTTCTTTTCTTTTGCAGAATAAAAGTAATAAACTCAGGCTCAGCAAGCACAAAACAGACAGAGAATACCCAAAAAGGCAGTAAATCTGTTTAAATATCTAAAGCATTCCAGTTCAGTCATGCTAAATTCAGACAACGCGTGGAAAGAAAACAGTCACATAAGATGAGATGTTGAGCTCTGGATAAAATGGATAAGAAAGCTTGGGCAGGTTCTGGTGTTCTCTACTAGTCCAGCTGCTATGAAAATTCTTGTCAGGATAAAAAAAAAATAGTATTTGACTGTTCCTAATTGTTTTTTATTTTTTAGGGTGGGTCCAACAAGGCACTACTTCATATATGGTGACACCGACCTATACTTAAGGACCTTTGAAAGAGGCTTATCCCACATATGGCAGATTCAGTTATTAACAGGCGTATAGATTGCTTTATCACATTATCCACCTGACAATCCCTCTAAACCATTGAAGGAAATCTGCACTTACCAATTACCCTGATATATGATAGGCTTAGGCAGATTTGGCTTAATGAAAAAGTAAAAGCCTGGTTGCAGTTCTGTTCTCAACACTAACCAATTTTAATTAGTTGTGGTAACTTAAAGTAATAAAGTACAGAGCTTCCTGTTTAATGTTAGTGGAGAATTCTTGCACACATGCAGCTTTACAGGGATCAGCACCACTTCCCTTCCTTCCCACTTACCATTTCATAACTATCAGAAACGGCAAACCCCCCCCCCCCCCCCCCCCCCCCCCATGCTACCTGCTGTAACTAAAACGTAATAAAATAAGTTTTTCTTTCAGATTCGCATAGTTGATAGCACGTATAGACATATATGGTGGGATGCCCAAACACTTTTGGTCCCGCACCTATCAAATAAATGATACTATACTAAATCAACCTCTTCGAAAACCCCATCAAAACTCTAATAAATAAAAAAAATGGTAAATGCACCAAATCTGAAATGAATTTGGTTACCTCCACCTCTATTGCCACAGGGCAGACAATCGCCAGGTCTTTGAAAAAAAAATGTTTCCTTTTGAGGAACTTAGGTCTCATATCAACCATTGCATGACATATGAGAAAATGGTACCTTGGAGGATAACCTGCCTAAATTTCATAAAATCTGGGATCCTTGTGTAGCGCCCCCTTACTTTCAGTATGGGCACTACGCTAAAGTTAGTGGGGAATGGGAGAGTTATTTTGCTCCCATTCACAATTTGTTAAATTGCAGGGCTGCTGTCCTTTCAGAACTGTCTTGTAGGTCAGTCTGCGTTTCAGGGGTACGTTTCCACCTCTGGGCGGCAGTTGGCGCTAGAGGGGTTCTGGCAGAGTCACTTTTGCCCAGCAGCCAATTAGAGGAGTTTTTCCCTCGCTGGGCATGCTGGGGAAGGGTATATTTGGGGCAGACGCCATTGATTCTAAGTCCTTTTTCGCGGGGTCCGAGTTCCAGGTGCGGCATCCACCTTCAGGGTGCGCACATCCATGGACCCCGCCACCATGGCCTACCTGGCCGGAGTTGCGCATCATGCGGAGCTTCATCCTGATGATGAGAAGGGCCCCAGCGACTTGCTGGGTCCCAACCTTTGCTAAGAGGATCCTAAGCTGAGAGCTGTGCGGTGGGGAATCGGCTCAGGGAGAACCCAGAGAGAGGTTATCCAGGAGGCCTGAACGAACCATCGGGGATCTGGTCACCACGACACTGACAGGTATATTGCAGCTGTCAACCAGTGACCTTAACTGAATTTACTGGGAGGATTCGCTCAATCCAATTATTGTACCCTAAATCGCTAGGCCTGTGGCAGAGGTCCAGAGTCAGGCCTGTGGTAGAGGTCTGTTCCTCCCAGCGATTTACAAGTGACACTTCGGCTGCCAGGCTTGTGACAGAAGTCTGTCCGGGGGCACTTTACCCACTCTGGCTAGAGTGGCGACGAACTGATCTTATTATTACTAAGAGCAGGACTGCTCTTTTCATATCCAAGGCCTGATACTAAAGTTGTTCTCATGCTTCATCAACCTGTCCTATCTTGTCTTATGTTGATGTTGGCCATGTTGGGCCTTGGCATAAAGCATTGAAGAAAATCCAATTGATGACTGGACCTTCGCTCATTGCCTCAACTCACTAGTATCACCCCTACACACCCTGCAAGGTAACTCAATACACCGATCCCACAAACAACCAGCGGGTCCTGCGGGGGTAGCGCTACACTTGGATTACACACAACCTACTGGGAGATGTCAATTGCAATCTTCTCCAGATTTAATATTTTCTCTTTGAGCCCTTGGTGTCCGAGGCCTGCCCCCTCTTTCATTTATCTGTTCTTCTTGCCCTGATTTCCTCTAGATTCCCAAGTTATCCACCATAGAAGCTGTTCTGATTTTCCAATATCTTATACCCACTTTCCATTCAATCCAGGGATTGAATATTCCTAGGATTGCTTTTTTTAGTCTGCATCTAAGTTGCTAAAAATATATTACTTTCCTGTACTATCTTGACCAGGGATAGGCAACCTGGGGCTCTCCAGCTGTTGTAGAACTACATTTCCCATGAGACATTGCAAGGCTTGCAGTTAAAATGACTCCTAGAGGCATGATGGGACTTGTAGCTCTGCAACAGCTGGAGGGCCCCAGGATGCCTACCCCTGGTCCTGACTATGGCCCTGCTAGGTCCCTGTTACACAATGCTGATCAGATGGTAATATGAAGGTTTTGGATTATCTCTGTTTATTTGCTTGTAAATATTGTTTGAAACGACTGTTAAAATGATTGAAATGTATAAAAAGTAAAATTCTTACCACGTGTCTGGCTAATCATTGCCTCCTCCTCTCATGGTGATAGGTAAGTATATGGCTGCCATTTTAAGGTCTTAGTGCAGGGGATCGGCATACCAGAAGTGAATTTCTAAATTGAGGTCTACTTTAAATGTTAAACTCTCCTCCTATGTTGCTCCTTCTGCTGTCATACTCAGTACTACATACAGTACCTCTCCACCATTGCCCCTTCTTCCTGGACCCTCATCTTCTGACTCTTCACTCCCTCTTGCTACTCTGCTCTGCACTAACTAACCACTATTCAGATGGCCGGCCCCCTGGTGAGCGCCGACCATCTGAATAACGGCAGCTGGTTGGCTGTGGAAGTGTCTATCAGAGCCAGTGGCTCTGATAGGCTTTCCGATTACAGCCTGAGGGCTCCCAAATAGTTAACCAGGGGATGCACGGGGTGTGTGTTCCCTGGTTAACACTGACACGCATCTCAGCCAATCAGGTTCACCGGACATCGAGAGCGGGACTACTTCGAGGGATCGTGGAGGAAGATCCGAGGATGGCTGACCGAGAAAGGTAAGTGCCATGCGGGGGGGTGTGGCAATCTGGTGGCATTTTAGGGTCAAACTGGCAGCAATTGATGGGCACAGTGTCGACAATGGCATGGCACAGTGGCTGCAGTTGGCATGGCACAGTGGCTACAATTGATGGGCACAGTGGCAACAATGGCATGGCACAGTGGCGACAAGTGATGAGCACAGTGGCGACAATGGCATGGCACAGTGGCTGCATTTGGCATGGCACAGTGGCGACAATTGATGGCACAGTGGCTACGTTTGACATGGCACAGTGGCAACAATTGATGGGCACAGTGGCGACAATGGCAAGGCACAGTGGCGACAATTGATGGCATGGCACAGTGGCGACAATTGATGGGCACAGTGGCAACAATTGATGGCACAGTGGCTGCGTTTGATGGCATGGCACAGTGGCTGCGTTTGATGGCATGGCACAGTGGCTGCGTTTGATGGCATGGCACAGTGGTGACAATTTTATGGCACAGTGGCGACAATTTTATGGCACAGTGGCTGCGTTTGATATGCACAGTGGCTGCGTTTGATGGGCACAGTGGCCGCAATTGATGGGCACAGTGAGGCTGCAATTGATGTTTTTTTTTTTTTTTTTCGTTTGTTTGCGCCCCTCAAAAATTTTGACCACCAGCTGCCACTGCTAGTGGAGCCAGAGTTTTGAATCCAAAATAAATTTTGCCTTAGATTTCATTATTATGCAGAAAACTAAATCTCAAATTTACAATGGAGAAAGGGTATTAACTGTTGCTTTATTTTTTTTAGGAGGGAAAACAGCAGTTCATAGAGTGCCTTGAAAAAGTATCCATACTCCTTGAAATTTTCCACATTTTGTCATGTTACAACCATAAATGTAAATGTATTTTATTGGGATTTTATGTGATAGACTACACAAAGTGGCACATAATTGTGAAGTTTTTACAAATAAATATCTGAAAAGTGTGGAGTGTATTTGTATTCAGCCCCCTTTACTCTGATACCCCTAAATAAAATCTAGTGGATCAAATCGCCTTCAGAAGGCACCTAAATAGTAAATAGAGTCCACCTATGTGTAATTTAATCTAAGTATATATACAGCTGTTCTATGAAGCCCTCAGAGGTTTGTTAGAGAATCTTAGTGAACAAACAGCATCATAAAGGCCAAGGAACACACCAGACAGGCCATGGGTAAAGTTGTGGAGAAGTTTAAAGCAGGGTTAGGTTATAAAAAAATATCCTAAGCTTTGAACATCTCACTGAGAACTGTTCAATCCATCATCCGAAAATCGAAAGAGTATGACACAACTGCAAACCTACCAAGACATGGCCGTCCACCTAAACTGACAAGGAGAGCATCAATCAGAGAAGCAGCCAAGAGGCTTGTGGTGCACTCCACAAATCTGGCCTTTATGGAAGAGTGGCAAGAAGAAAGTCATTGTTGAAAGAAAGCCATAAGAAGTCCTGTTTGCAGTTTTTGAGAAGCCATGTGGGGGACACAGCAAACATGTGGAAGAAGGTGCTCTGGTCAGATGAGACCAAAATTGAACTTTTTGGCCTGAAAGCAAATGCTATGTGTGATGGAAAACTAACACTGCACATCACTGTGAACACACCATCCCCACTGTGAAACATGGCGGTGACAGTATCATCTTGTGGGGATTCTTTCCTTCAGCAGGTACAGGGAAGCTGGTCGGAGTTGATGGGAAGATGTACAGAGCCAAATACAGGTCAATCTTAGCAGCAATCCTGTTAGAGTCTGCAAAAGACTTGGGACTGGGGCGGAGGTCCCCTTCAAGCAGGAACACGACCCTAAACATACAGCCAGAGCTACAATAGAATGGTTTAGATCAAAGCATATTCATGTGTTAGAAGGGCCCAGTCAAAGTCCAGACCTAAATCCAATTGAGAATCTGTGGCAAGACTTGAAAATTGCTGTTCACAGACGCTCTCCATCCAATGTGACAGAGCTTGAGCTATTTTGCAAAGAAGAATGGGCAAAAATGTAATTCTCTAGATTTGCAAAGCTGGTAGAGACATCCCCAAAAGACTTGCAGCGAAAGGGGGTTCTACAAAGTATTGACTCAGGGGGGCTGAATACAAATGCATGCCACACTTTTCATACATCTTTTTTTATTGAAAACCATTTATCATTATCCTTCCACTGCACAATTATGTGCCATTTTGTGTTGGTCTATCACATAAAATCCTTATAAAATAAAATATTGTTTTCCGGTTGTAACATGATAAAATGTGGAAAACTTCAAGGGGTATGAATACTTTTTTTAAGCACTGTACAGTACATTTTTTTTTTTTATGACATTTGGTTCCTCAGCCCACTGTTTTCCAACATCCTCTCTAAGGCCTGACTCACACCTATGCATTTTTTGTGCTTTTTGCAGATTTGCACTACAGTCCATTTAACATGGTTTAGTATGGAACACATATTGTAGTGCAAATATGCAAATTGCAAAAAGCACAGTGTGAATCAGGCCTAATTCCCTACATCCACAATTTGATTGTACTGCTTTTACACGCTCTTCCTTCTCATGGTGATTATCTGCATCCACAGACTGCTTTCTCCTCTCTGCTGTCTGTGATCATCTCCTAATGCCATTTGTTTGTCCTCATGTCCATGACCTGGTCTCTAGTACTGCACCCCTATAATTTGAATGGCTCTGTCCCACTACACACTCCCTCTACATCTTTCTGTTAAAAAAAAAAAAAACATTGGGGTAGATTCAAGTACCTTTAGGCGGGCGTAGCGTATCTCCTATACGCTACGCCGCCGTAACTTTGAGAGGCGAGTTTGGTATTTTCAAAGATTTTGCCGCCGGCGGCGTAGAGTATTAGGGCCGGCATAAGCCTGCCTAATTCAAATGTTGAAGCTGTGGGCGTGTTTTATGTATATTAACTGTGACCCCACGTAAATGACGATTAGATCGTGGACGTATCCCAGTGCGCATGCTCCAAATGATGTCGGCAAATGGTCATGCTTTCGACGTGAACGTAAAAATTACGGCCAGCCCCATTCACGAACGAGTTACGCAAACGATGTAAAATTAGAAAAATTTGACGCGGTTCCGACGTCCATACTTAACATTGGCTGCGCCATGTTTTTGGTGGTTTATCTTTACGCCAGAAAACCCCTTACGTAAACGGCGTATCTTTACTGCAACGGCCGGGCGTACGTTCGCGAATAGGCGTATCTAGCTGATTTACATATTCTAGGCGTAAATCAGCGTACACGCCCCTAGCGGCCAGCGTAAATATGCAGTTAAGATACAACGGTGTAGGAGACTTACGCCGGTCGTATCTTAGCAATATTTAAGCGTATCTCAGTTTGAGAATACGTTTAAATATACGACGGCTGGGATTCGGACTTACAAAGGCGTATCTACTGATACGCCCGTCGTAAGTCTTAGTAAATCTACCCAATTGTGTTCATCTTCTACCCATTTCCCATGTTTTGCCTTTGTACAGATGTCCCCTCTGTTCTGCATTACCTTGATGCAGCTGAATGAATACATAAAATAGATTGCCATGCTTGCTTTGCTTCCCTTGCCCACCTTCAGCTCCCGTTCCCTGTCTTCACCATAAGATCCTGTCCCTGCTACTATTAGTTTCCTTCCTTCCCACCATTAAGGCTTGGCTCACATATGTCCAGGCACGGTTTCCTTGCGGTTTTCTAACCACTTAAGCTCGGACCATATTGCTGGCCAAAGACCAGAGCATATTTTGCGATTCGGCACTGCGTCGCTTTAACTAACAATTGCGCGGTCGTGCAACGTGGCTCGCAAACAAAATTGGCGTCCTTTTTTTCCCACAAATAGAGCTTTCTTTTTGTGGTATTTGATCACCTCTGCGGTTTTTATTTTTTGCGCTATAAACAAAAATAGAGCGACAATTTTGAAAAAAATGCAATACTATAATAAATATCCCCCAAAAATATATAAAAAAAACTTTTTTTTCCCTCAGTTTAGGCCGAATACATATTCTTCTACCTATGTTTGGTAAAAAAAATCGCAATAAGCATTTATCGGTTGGTTTGTGCAAAATGTATAGCATTTACAAAATAGGGGATAGTTTTATTGCATTTTTATTTAGAACTTTATTATTATTCTTTTTACTACTAATGGCGGCGATCAGCAAATTTTTTTGTGACTGTGACATTATGGCGGACACATCGGACACTTTTGACACATTTTTGGGACCATTGTCATTTTCACAGCAAAAAGTGCTATAAAAAAGCACTAATTGCTGTGAAAATGACAATTGCAGTTTAGTAGTTAACCACTAGGGGGCACTGTAAGGGTTAAGTGTGACCTCATATGTGTTTCTAGCTGTAGCGGGGCGGGGCTGGACGTATGACGTCAGTGATCGTCTTTCCCCATATCAGGGAAGAGACGATCACTGACACTGCCACAATGAAGAATGGGGAAGGTGTGTTTACGAGCGTGCCGCCGGCAGCGCGCTCATGACACCACAGCCTTAAAGAGACACGTACAAGTACGTGATTGTGCCCAGCCGTGCCATTCTGCCGACGTATATCATCGGTACGGGGTCCTTAAGTGGTTAATGGTTCAAGTGTGATTTAGGTGCAAATTCTTTACAGTGTATGACATTTGAATTCGCACCTGAACTGGACTGACAAATGTAAAGGACTGTTTTTAAAAATGGACTGGACATATGTCAACCGTCTCCATAGAAAGCTTGGTTCCTATGTCATGCGAATCAGATGCGGTTCAAAATGCATAAATTTTGCATATATGTGAACTGGGCCTTATGCCCCGTACACACGATCGGAAATTCCGACAGCAAAAGTCTGACGTGTGCTTTTGAACGGAAATTCTGACTGTGTGTAGGCTCCATCAGACTTTTGCTGTCAGAATTTCCGCCAGCAAAAGATTGAGAGCTGGTTCTCAAATTTTCAGACGGAAATAATTCCTATTGGAATATCCGATCCGATCTGTAGCAATGCCGATGCACAAAATTCCGATGCAAGGTCGCAAACTTAATTTTCTCGGCTCGTCTTAAGCCTCGTACACACGACTGAGGAACTCGACGGGCGATACACATCGTTTTCCTCATCGAGTTCCTAGTTAGGCTGTCGAGGAACTCGACAAGGCAAGTTTCTCCATTCCCGTCGAGGAAATAGAGAACTTGCTCTCTTTTTGGCTCGTCGAGTTTCTCGACAGTTTGACAATAATGTACACATGACCGGTTTCCTCGGCAAAAAAATATCTCCCAGAAAGTTTCTTGTTGGTTTTTGCCGAGAAACTCGATCGTGTGTACAAGGCCTAAGTGTTGTACGTCAGCGCGTTCTTGACGGTCGAAGGTTCAGAGAACTTTTGTGTAACCGTGTATGCAAGCCAAGCTTTTTCTGACGGAAAATCCGATTGGGTGTACGAGGCATTACAATCATATCAACTACTACACCTTTGGGTTGTGTTCTCCACACCACTTCAGTATCAACTGCCATTCCCTGCTCCATCCTCAAATTCTATCCTTTCCCTTCACCAATAGTGTTGCTCACGAATATTCGTATTGCGAATATTCGGCTCGAATATGGCATATTCGAGTATTCGCGATATATTTCGAATTTCGCAATGAATATTCGCAATTCCGAATATTCGCATTTTTTCAATTATATTTTTAAAACAGATCACATCCTATCGACGTCTAAAAGCATTGCTGGTATGATTAGAGACCCTGGGCCGAGTAGCTAAGCTGAGGCGATCCTTTTATGTTGCCGAATTGAAAAAAAAAAAATTGCGAATTTTCGCTAATGCGAATGCGAAAATGATTGTGAATTTTCGATAACTGTGGTAGGAGAACTCTGATTGTCTCTGATGCAAAAGGGGGGGGGGCTTTGTGTATGTTTCTGTTATGAATATTTGTATGTTTGATATTATTTTTTTTTGTAAGAAGGAAAAAATTGCGCATTCCTTAAAAAAAGGGGAGAATACAGCAGCAACTCAAAAATGTTATACAACATAAATTAATACAAGACAGAAAATGGAGTCGCTCTACAAGAATAAAAAATATGTCTAGTGACAAGACATGTGGGCAAATTATAAAATAAGCAAGCGCAAATAACTTGTGAAATACACAGTGAAACAAATATATAAAGAAATATAGTCCCAATAGTAGAAAAATAATCTTTCATAAAAATGTCTTTGATATGTGAAGTGAAAAAAAGTCCAAAGCATGCAGCATGAACGTGTTCAATCTTCAAGGTGTTTGATTGACAAACGGCTGTGACAGATGGATAGAGTAAAGAATCACCACCAATGCAAAACACTTATTTTCTATTGTAAAATATCAAGAATATTCTGAGCCAATCAGAGCGCTCCTTCCGCATTTGCCGAATATTCGCAATTATTTTGTATTGTAAAATATCAAGAATATTCTGAGCCAATCAGAGTGCTCCTTCCGCATTTGCCGAATATTCGCAATTATTTTGTATTGTAAAATATCAAGAATATTCTGAGCCAATCAGAGTGCTCCTTCCGCATTTGCCGAATATTCGCAATTATTTTGTATTGTAAAATATCAAGAATATTCTAAACCAATCAGAGTGCTCCTTCCGCATTTGCCGAATATTCGCAATTATTTTGTATTGTAAAATATCACGAATATTCTGAGCCAATCAGAGTGCTCCTACCGCAGTTATCGAAAATTCGCAATTATTTTCGCATTCGCAATAGCGAAAATTCGCAATTATTTCATTTCGATAAAATATCACGAATATTCGAATTTAGCGAATATATCTCGAATATTCGACTATATATTCGAGATATATCGCGAAATCGAATATGGCGTATTCTGCTCAACACTATTCACCAACAGGTCTTTTCCCCATCACTATTACCTCTCATCTCCCAATGCAACTGTTTTGTCCCATGCTACCATTTGAAAGTTTGGAAAGCATGCTGAAAACCAGAACATTTAGATCTGACCATGTGCATAGCTGTCCAAAATCACAACCAGGTGCCCTGCTAATCTTTTATATGTAGAAACAACACAAAAGCTATACAGTTATGATACACATTCCTTTTAAAGGGAGATATGCCGACTTATTTCCTTTTTACCAAGATACAATATCACACAAAGATCACTAACCTTCCAATATTATGACCAGCCATGATGAGGAAAACTTCTGTTGTCTTTTGTCTTACGGTGGAGTCTTCATCATACAGCAATGTTTTCAGGCTGTCCATGAAACCTGTTGAAGAAAACACATACCGTAAAAAAAGATTACATGTTTCATTCAGTGAACAAACTAGAAACACTGGCCAGGATAATGAAAGCATGGGCTGATCTGGACACTGTCCTGTCAAAGCCCCACTAGGAGAAACAGAATAAAACTTATGCTAAGTATGACTAAAGGAATGTGATGGTAAATACCCACAGTGGGTGCAGACAGCAATATGAGTACTGCCCTTTCCCACCTCTGTACAATGTTTTGGCTGGAGTGGGCTTGAAAACAATAACTAAAATATGAAACAACCTTGTAAAATGTGAAAGTCATATCAAAAATAATTTTCAGAAAAAAACTGCAATAATAACTCAGAACATATCCTCACTGGAAACACACTATACTTCATATGCACACGAAAATACACTATACTATCTAAATTTTACCATGAAAGTTATTTACATATCATCTCATCTATCGCAAATCCAAAAAAGGGTGTTTATTCCACAATAAACATATAAAGAATTCTTTATAGTATTGATGATGGATCTGTGCATGTAACAACCAAAAGTTATAAAAGAACTTGACTTGGATCATAGACAGTATTAATTACACTCTCATTCAAGGAAAGTCTCATTTGGTATATGGTATGGGGCAGTTCCTCGAAGATCTGCACCGGCGCAGCGTATCTGAGATACGCTACGCCGCCATAACTTACCTGGCTTTGGTTTGAATCCAGAAAGAATTTGCGCCGTAAGTTACGGCGGCGTAGGGTATCTCTCGCGGCGTAAGGGCGCGGAATTCAAATGCGGCGAGTAGGGGGCGTGTTTCATTTAAATGAAGCGCGTCCCCGCGCCGAAGGAACTGCGCATGCCCTGTCAGTCAAAACTCCCAGGGTGCATTGCTCCAAATGACGTTGCAAGGACGTCATTGTTTTCGTGGTGAACGTAAATGGCGTCCAGCCCCATTCACGGACGACTTACGCAAACGACGTAAAATTTTCAAAATTATACGCGGGAACGACGCCCATACTTAACATTGAGTACGCCACCAGATAGCAGCTTTAACTATACGCCGGAAAAAGCCGAACGAAAAAGACGTAAAAGAATGCGACGGCCGCTCGTACGTTCGTGGATCGTCGAAAAAAGCTAATTTGCATACTCAACGCGGATTACGGCGTGAACGCCACCCAGCGGCCGCCGGAAAATTGCATCTTAGATCCGACGGCGTACTAAGGCGTACGCCTTTTCGGGTCTAACACAGATGCCGTCGTATCTTGTTTGGTGGATACAACGCGCAACATTTGAAATTACGCGCCGTATTAACAGATACACCGGTGTAATTTCTTTGAGGATCTGCCCCTATGAGTTCAACTGTCCCTCATTTTTAATCAATATTCTTCTTTACGATTGGGCTAGATTTATTCTTCTATTTAACAGCCCAAATACATTGGTAGGGCAGATCTATATCAACAAAATCAGTAGGATTATAAAATGAATGTATAAGATCTTTTCATTGTGGAGCTTTATTCCAGTTTAACCACTTGCTTACTGGGCACATATACCCCCTTCCTGCCCAGGCGAAATTTCAGCTTTCAGCACTGTGTCGCTTTAAATTAAAATTGCGCGGTCGTTCGATGTGCCTCCCAAACAAAATTGACGTCCTTTTTTTCCCACAAATAGAGCTTTCTTTTGGTGGTATTTGATCACCTCTACGGTTTTTATTTTTTGCGCTATAAACAAAAAAAGAGCGACAATTTAAAAAAAAACCACAAAGGGCCAGATCCACAGAAGAATGACGCCGGCGTATCTATTGATACACCGTGTAATTTCAAATTTCCCACGTCGTATCTTTGTTTTGTATCTACAAAACAAGATACGACTGCATCTGGAAACGATCCGACAGGCGTACGTCTTAGTACGCCGTCGGATCGTAGGTGCATTTTTCCGCCGGCCGGTAGGTGGCGTTTCCGTCGAATTCCGCGTTGAGTATGCAAATTAGCTAGATACGGCGATCCACAAACGTACGTCCGGCCGGCACATTTTTTTTCGTAGTTTGCGTTTGGCTTTTTCCGGCGTATAGTTACCCCTGCTATATGGTGGCGTACTCAATGTTAAGTATGGCCGTCATTCCCGCCTTGAATTTTGAATTTTTTACATCGTTTGCGTAAGTCGTTCGCGAATAGGGATTTGCGTAGAATGACGTCACCGTCGTAAGCATTGGCTTGTTCCGGTTTAATTTTGAGCATGCGCACTGGGATACCCCCACGGACGGCGCATGCCGTAAACGTAGTTTACGTCGGGTCACGACGTATTTACATAAAACACGCCCCTATCACATCGATTTGAATTGCGCGCCCTTACGCCGCCAAAGATACACTACGCCGCCGTAACTTACGGCGCGCATTCTTTGAGCATTCGAAAAAAATAAAATAAGTTACGGTGGCGTAGTGTATCTTAGATACGCTACGCCCGGCGGAAATATGCGCCGATGTATGTGAATCTGCCCCAATATTTTTTACTTTTTGCTATAATAAATATCCCAATTTAAAAAAAAAAAAAAACATTTTTTTTCTCAGTTTAGGCCGATATGTATTCTACATATTTTTAGTAATAAAAAAAAAATCGCAATAAGCGTATAGTAATTGGTTTGCGCAAAAGTTATAGTGGCTACAAAATAGGGGATAGAATTCTGACATTTTTTTAATTATTTTTTTTTTTACAAGTAATACGGCGATCTGCGAATTTTGTCAGGACTGCGATATTGTGGCGGACACATCGGACACTTTTGACACATTTTTGGGACCATTCACATTAATACAGCGAAAAAGTGCTATAAAAATGCATTGATTACTGTATAAATGTGACTGGCAGGGAAGGGGTTAACACTAGGGGGCGAGGAAGGGGTTAAATGTGTATCCTGGGTGTGTTCTAACTGTGTGTGGAGGGGGACTGACTGGGGGAGGTGACAAGGGACACAGCATCTGTCTCCTCTCCCTGACAGGACGTGGAGCTCTGTGTTTACACACAGAGCTCCACGTCCCTGCTCTGTCATTGCCGATCGCGGGTACCTTACGGTCATCGCGGCCACCAGGCACGCGCATCGGCATCTCGGGACGCGCTGGGTGCGGCGCGCGCCCCCCAGTGGCCGGAGGACGCGAGGACGTCAGAAGATGTCCTCCCGGATTTATAGAGCCACCTTGAGGCCGTCTTTTGACTATGGCACGGGGCTCAAGTAGTTAAACAATATTGTCAGCACATTTTTTTTCTGAATTAAAGTAGAACTTTAGTCAGAAAATTAAGTCCTGCTGGATCACTTTAGGCTGGCCCCTTTTGCAGGTATAGCTATGTAAAACATTAGAAATAAGTGCCTATACTGATTCAAATCCAGAAATACACTGTCTTACCCTGATATGTACATGCTCAGTTGCTCTCCGTTTGATCTCAGTTTTTCGTTACTGTGCCGAAAATGTAGAGGCCGATCTCCTGACAGCCTAAAGATTTACTGCTCCTCAGGGTCTCCAGGCTTCAACAAAATGGCAGTCTCCAGCAAAACAGGAAAAATGCTGGAGGCAGTTTACAGCACACACTAATTTTGGTAGTAAAGATATTAACTGTCAGGACTGGGCTCAGCCCTTCCTTCTCTGAGCTGGCCGCTCAGGCCGCGTACACACGGTCGGTCCAAACCGATGAAAACGGACTGAAGGACCTTTTCATCGGTCCAGGTCAGTTATCAGTCAAAAATTTTAGAACTTGCTTTAAAATTGAACCGATGGACGCTGATAGGTCAAAACCGATGGTTAGTATGCAAAAGCTTCGGTTAAAAACCCACGCATGCTCAGAATCAAGTCGACGCATGCTTAGAAGCATTGAACTTCATTTTTCTCTGCACGTTGTTGTGTTTTACGTCACCGCGTTGGACTCGATCGTTTTTTTAACTGATGGTGTGTAGGCACATCAGACCATCAGTCAGCTTCATCGGTTAACCGATGAGAATGGTCCTTCGGACCGTTCTCATCGGATGGACCGACCGTGTGTACACAGCCTCAGCTGTCGGTTAATTGCCAGCTCCTATCTCTCCACAGTGACTCACCTGTTGATGATTTCCTGCTCGTCAGTCCTGCTTACTTAAGGCGTCCAGCCCAGATGATCTCTGCCCTTGCCTGGTCAACATCACAGAGACTTTCTCCTGCGTTTCTTTTTTTTCCCTAAATAGCTTCCTTTACCTTAGTACAGTCCTCCTTCACTTACCTCATCCTTCGATTTTGCTTTTAAATGTCCTTATTTCTTCTGAGAAATGCTCACTTCCTGTTCTTCTGTCTGTAACTCAACACCGTAATGCAAGGCTTTCTTCCTGGTGTGGAGAAAGCCTCTTGAGGGGGGAGGGGGCGAGCAGGAGTGTCAGGATGTCCACTAACACACAGCTCCTTTCTCTATCTGCAAAGTAGAAAGTGTCCTGACTTGCCTGCTCGCCCCCTCCCCCCTCAAGAGGCTTTCTCCACATCAGGGAGAAAGCCTCACATTACGGTGTTGAGTTACAAACAGAAGAACAGGAAGTGAGCATTTCTCAGAAGAAATAAGGACATTTAAAAGCAAAATTACTAAGGTAAAGGAAGCTATTTAGGGGGAAAAAAAATTCCTTTACAACCCCTTTAAAGACTTGCTTGAAGATGTTCCTTCTGGCTCCAGATCCTGCTTGCTGTTCTACTATGCTGATTCCTGGCTTCCTGACTTTCTGGCTTGTCTGACTATCCGTTCCGGTTACTGAACTTTGGCTATGTTTTGACTACGTTTGTTCTATTTACTTTTATTATTAAACAAGTGTGATTTAACTGTACTTCTGTCTCGGTCTGATTCATGGTTTCTGACATTAACATGGAATGTATGTTCCTTCCCAAAGAATATTATTTGTTATTAACCACTTAAGACCCGGACCAATATGCAGGTTAAGGACCTTGCCCCTTTTTGCGATTCCGCACTGCGTCGCTTTAACTGACAATTGCGCGGTCGTGCGACGTGGCTCCCAAACAAAATTGGCATCCTTTTTTCCCCACAAATAGAGCTTTCTTTTGGTGGTATTTGATCACCTCTGCGGTTTTTATTTTTTGCGCTTTAACCACTTAAGCCCCGGACCTTTAGGCAGCTAAATGCCCAGGCCAGGTTTTGCGATTCGGCACTGCGTCACTTTAACAGACAATTGCGCGGTCGTGCGACGTGGCTCCCAAACAAAATTGGCGTCCTTTTTTCCCCACAAATAGAGCTTTCTTTTGGTGGTATTTGATCACCTCTGCGGTTATTATTTTTTGCGCTATAAACAAAAATAAAGCGACAATTTTGAAAAAAATTCAATATTTTTTACTTTTTGTTATAATAAATATCCCCCAAAAACATATATAAAAAAAAATGTTCCCTCAGTTTAGGCCGATACGTATTCTTCGACCTATTTTTAGTAAAAAAAATCGCAATAAGCGTTTATCGATTGGTTTGCGCAAAATGTATAGCGTTTACAAAATAGGGGATAGTTTTATTGCATTTTTATTAATTATTTTTTTTTTACTACTAATGGCGGCGATCAGCGATTTTTTTCGTGACTGTGAAATAATGGCGGACACTTCGGACAATTTTGACACATTTTTGGGACCATTGTCGTTTTCACAGCAAAAAAAGCATTTAAATTGCATTGTTTATTGTGAAAATGACAGCTGCAGTTTGGCCTGTACGTGCCATTCTGTGGACGTACATATACATGCGGCGGTCGGGAAGTGGTTAAACAGAAATAGAGCGACAATTTTGAAAAAAATGCAATATTTTTTACTTTTTGCTATAATAAATATCCCCAAAAAAGATCTAAAAAAAAAACATATTTTTTTCATCAGTTTAGGTCGATACTTATTCTTCTACCTATTTTTGGTAAAAAAAAAATCGCAATAAGCGTTTATCGATTGGTTTGCGCAAAATTTATAGCGTTTACAAAATAGGGGATAGTTTTATTATTATTTTATTAATATTTTTTTTTTTACTACTAATGGCGGCGATCAGCGATTTTCTTCATGACTGCGACATTATGGCGGAGACATCGGACAATTTTGACAAATTTTTGGGACCATTGTCATTTTCACAGCAAAAAGTGCTATAAAAATGCATTGATTACTGTGAAAATGACAATTGCAGTTTAGGAGTTAACCACTAGGGGGCACTGTAGGGGTTAAGTGTGACCTCATATGTGTTTCTAACTGTAGGGGGCGGGGCTGGACATGTGACGTCATTGATCGTCTTTCCCTATATCAGGGAGCAGACGATCAATGACACTGCCACTGTGAAGAACGGGGAAGGTGTGTTTACACACACCTCTCTCTGTTCTTCAGCTCCTGTGACGGATCGTGGGACACCGGCGGCGCGCGATTGTGACCCACGGCTGTGCTCTTAACCTCCCTGGCGGTATGATTCTGTCTGGAATTACGTACCAAAAGCGGTACATTTATTTTGCAAGGAAATTGGCGTTTTATACTGTAGGCCTGTAATTTTTAGAAATAACTCACTTAAATCTAACCAAGCAAGAGTCTTGTAGGCATCCCGGGTATGATTTTTTTTTTAAAACAAAATTATAAATTATAATATAATAAATAATTATAAATAATTATAACAAATAATAATATAATTATAATAAAAATTATTCAATAATGTAATCAACTCAAAATCACTGAAATTTGCAGTTGCAGAATTGTCGCTGTCATTATTTTATTTTTTTTATGACGAATTTCCCCGCAAATCGCTATCGCACATTTCTGCAAGTGATTATAATTTATTATCGCTGTTTTCTAGCTGATCTAAAACCATTTTTGACATAAAGGTACACTTTTGGACAATCTACAGTTTTTAGGCAGAAAGAACAGTTTTTATTATATAAAAGTACATGTAGGACACTGGGCAGACCACTAGGGACAAGGGGGTGTGTATTTTTTACATACAGTACTGTAATCTATAAGATTACAGTATACTGTATGTAATGTGTTTGTTTACTTTTTTGAATTTGGCGCTGTTCTCCGTCCCCGTGCGTCGTAACGTCGCAGGGAACGCAGATCGGCGTCACACGGGGACTGTGAATCGAGCGAGGAGGTCCCGCTCGCTCACACAGCGGGTGGCATTGCTGGATCCAGGGACAAGGTAAGTAAACCAAGCCTGTGGATCCAGCGAAAGGTAAGCCCGTCCAGCCCGAGCGTGACTCGGGTTTGCCGATCCTAACATGTAAAACCAACCCCGAGTCACGCTCGGGTTTACCGTCAGGGGGGTTAAAGGCGACGTACCAGTACGTGCCTGTGCCCAGCTGTGCCATTCTGTCAATGTTTATGTGCAGGAGGCGGTCCTTAAGTGGTTAAAGAGGAGTTTTGGACAATTTTTTATTTTTTTTATTAAAAACACCCCTAGTATAGTTGTGGCTCGTGTATTTCCACTATGTTATCCTGTGAACTGCCCCTTGTTTAGTTTGTGCAGCATGTTTTACTTACTTTATTACTCTACATTACAGCGTGGCCATATTCAGTCTTGGCATCTGAAGCCGCACTGTTGTTCTTCCGGAAATCCGTGCATGCAGGCTACCTAGCATACACCTCCCATTCTCACACATGCGCAGTGCATCGCAAGCGAGTCCCACAGAAATGAAATGCCCCTTTGACAGAACTCATTTAAAATTCCATCTTACACTATGTGCTATCTTCCGGTGCTCTGTAAAATGAGATGTGATGCTTCCTGCCTGCGATTTAAAAAGAATACTAAATCTCCAGCCACCTCTGACACCGCCAAACACTCTGACACTAGGGTAACTATGGCAAAAACATTTAAAAAAATGGCGCATAGCGCTGCCTTGCATCGTGTAATTTCCTGTTTGGAAAAACCTTGATGTTTGCTAGGAGTCAGCACTGCGCATTGACTCCTGGGATTGATGACACTCATCTCCCAAGAGCCAATGCAAAGCAGAAAATTACGTAGGTGGCCGTGGTGCAATAAGGAGGACGAGAGGAAATTTGGCAGAATAAATAAGGTAAAGGAACAAAAAAAAAAAAAAATCCTTATTAGCATGTAAAAGAGTAATGTAGGATGGGAAGTGTAAAATGTATCTGGAACTCCGCTTTAAGTTGTTATGGGCAAAGTTCCGCTTTAAATACTCCAGATCTTTAAAGTGTGATAGAAGCCAGACAGGACGTTATTTCACTGGTTTGATGAAGTAGGCGCCTCTAGCTATCTGAGAGTCAAATTTCACATGGAGCACCTGTTGTGGAATCCAGCCATACTACTTGACTTATGATGGAATAATAAGGAAGTTCATTAAAGGACAAGTGAAGTATTTACCTAAAGAAAACCAAGCCTTCCTCCCAGGATTTAAATAAACTAAGCTCAGACATCCCTCCCGTTGGTGCTCCAAAGGGGGCACCCTAATACACTGTCTATATCCCAGCCTTTAAAAATCAAATGCCAGGTCTCCTGTGCCTGCACACTTATAGGGCTAGATTCAGCATGAATTTACGCCGGCGTATCTATTGATACGCCATGTAAATTCAAAGCTGCGCCGGCGTATCTTCTTTCTGTATTCAGAAAGCAAGATACGCCGAAATTAGGCTAAGATCCGACTGGCGTAAGTCTCTTACGCCGTCGTATCTTAGTTGCATATTTACGCTGGCCGCTAGGTGGCGCTTCCGACAATTTCAGCGTAGAATATGCAAATGAGCTGGATACGCCGATTCAGAAACGTACGTGCGCCCGTGGAATTTTTTTGAAGGCTTTTTCCGGCATAACGTTGCTCCTGCTATATGAGGAGCAACCAATGTTAAGTATGGACGTCGGGCCAGAGTCGAATTTTGCGTTGTTTACGTCAGTCGTTCGCGAATAGGGCTTTGCGTAAATTACGTTCACGTCTAAAGCATTGACGATTTGCGGCGTAATTTCGAGCATGCGCACTGGGATTCTTTCACGCATGCGCTGTTCGTTAGAGACGTCATTTACGTGGGGTCATGTTTTATTTAGATAAAACATGCCTACCTCTTCAGAATTTGAATTCGGCGCGCTTATGCCGGCAGATGTACGCTAGATGTACGCTACGCCGCCGTAACTTAGGGCGCAGATTCTTTGTGAATCCAGCCCCAGCCTCACTAAGTTACGCCCGCACAAACTTACGGCGGGCTTTATGAATCTAGCCCATAGACTTGAATAGGTCATTGCTCATTCCTTTAAAAGTCTTTAAGAAGTTATTGCACAGGTGTGGGTAGGCCAGCACTAGATTTTTACCTGTAGGCATCTCAGTAGGCCGCTGCTGCCAGAAAAAAATAATAAGAACCTGCAGGTGGGATAGACAGCCTGTGATTGTAAATAGAAAGCTCAAGGTTTTAAATATGCAGGACAGATGCCCCATTAAAACACAAAACACAAATCTAGCCACCCCCGTCTTACCTCTACATCACAAACTATATAATAGCCTAAGGTCAAGCAACACGTTTACTTTAGCTGCCTGGTCTCCACTGAGTTGGCACTGTGTATACCCTGACATTTAATCTTACAGCCTGGGCTAAGATCAGTACGGGATAAAAAATATTTTCACTTGAAGATGTCTCTATGTAGGAGATGACATTTTTGAACCTAAACATGCACAATTTCTACAATATTCAGGTATTATTATTATTATACACGATTTATATAGCGCTAACAGTTTGCGAGTCGCTTTACAACATATGGGCAGACAGTAGAGTTACAATACAATTCAATACAGGAGGAATCAGAGGGCCCTGCTTGTTAGAGCTTACAATCTGAAAGGGAGGGTCAAATGATACAAAAGGTAATAACTGTGGTGGATGAACTTATGGAGAAAATTAAAATGCAGTTGTTAGCTGTGGGTAGGTTAAGATTCTCTGAAGAGGAGGGTTTTTTGGGATCGCCTAAAAGCTAACAGAGTATGAGATAATCGGACAGACTGGGGTAAGGAGTCCCATAGGACTGGAGAGGCTCTGGAAAAGTCCTGGAGGCGAGCATGGGAGGAGGTGACAAGGGAGATAGAGAGCAGGAGGTCTTTAGAGGAATGAAGAGAACGATTAGGTTGGTATTTTGAGACTAGGTTAGTGATATAGCTGGGAGTCAAGTTGTGGATGGCTTTGTAAGTTGTTAGTATTTTGAATTTAATTCATTCAGTTAGGCCCCTTTCACAATGAGGCGTTTTTCATGCGGTACAGCGCTAAAAATAGCGCTGCTATACCGCATGAAAAAATCATGCCCTGCAGGCTTCAATGTGAAAGCCTGAAGGCTTTCACACTGAAGCGGTGCGGTAGCAGGACTGCTCCGCATCTTTGGAGCGGTATAGGAGCGGGGTGTTTACCGCTCCTGTACCGCGCCTTTTCATTGAAATCAATGGGAAACCGCGGTAATACCGCCCGCAATGCGCATCTGCAGAGGCGCATTGCGGGCGGTATTAACCCTTTTTTTGTCCGCTAGCGGGGGTTAATACCGCTAGCGCCCGAATATCGCGGTAAATACGACGGTATAGCGGTGCTACAAATAGCGCAGCTATACCGTCACCGCGGCTCCACTGCCCAAAGTGAAAGCAGCCTAAGCGGAAGCCAGTGGAGGGATTGATAGAGAGGAGTAGCAGACACAGAACGATTGGTAAGGTGGAGGAGTCTGGCAGCAGCATTCATGATGGATTATAGGGGGGATAGCCTATGTAGAGGTATGCCAATGAGGAGGGAGTTGCAGTAGTCGAAGCGAGAGATGACCAGGGAGTGAATTAAGAGCTTTGTTGTGTCATTGGTTAGAAAGGGGCGTATTTTGGGGCTGTTGTGGAGGTTGAGGCGGCCAGTCCAGGACTACACCTTGGCATGCGGGGATGGACTGATAGTTGTGCCATCGATTTGACAGGGAGATCAAGGGAAGGTGCACATGGTGGAGGAAAAATTATAAGTTTGGTTTTGGATAGACTGAGTTTGAGGAAGTGGTGTAACATTTAGATTGATAAATCTGTTAGTAAATTAGTGATAAAGGAGGAGAGTGAGCTGAGGGGTAGAGAAATAAATTTGAGTGTCGTCAGCGTAGAGGTGGTATTTGAAGCGAATGGAAGGCTATCAGCTGACCCAGGGAGGAGGTGTAGATTGAAAATAGGAAAGGCCCAAGAACAGAACATTGGGGGACCCCAACAGAGAAAGGAAAAGAAGAGGAGGAAGTAGAGTTGTAAGTGACGCAAAAGGTAGGAACAAGACCTGTGGTGTGAACTGGACTGGGTTAGGTCTGCTTTTCTACAATTCACTGAGTGCACTTGTAGTGCAAAGTGGCTTTGCCTTTAGTAAATAACCCCTATAGTGGCAAATAATTGCGAATTGGAATAAAAATTATAAATGTTTTATAAATAAATATGTGTAAAGTGTGGCATGCATTTGTTTTCAGCTCCCTTTACTCTGATACCCCTCAGAGCCGGTTCACACTGGGGCGACTCGTCAGGCGACTCAGCCGCCTGACAAGTCGCGTCCCATTCTAGTCAATAGAACCATTCTAATAGGAGCGACGCAAGTCGCTCTGACTTAGAAAAAGGTTCTTGTACGACTTCGGGGCCGACTCGGGGCCGACTCGGGGCGACTTGCATTGACTTCTATACAGAAGTCATTTTGCAAATCGCCTCTGAAGTCGTCTTCAGGACGCCTTGCGAGTCGCCCCCGAAGTCGTGCCGCCCCTGTGTGAACCGGCTCTCACTAAAATCTAGTGGAACTAGTTGCCTTCAGAAGTCACCCAATTAGTAAATAGAGTCCACCTGTGTGTAATTTAATCTCAGTATAAATACAACTGTACTGTGTAGCCCTCAGAGGTTTGTTAGAAAACCTTAGTAAACAAACAGCATCATGAAGGCCAAGGAACACACAAGACAGGTCAGGGATAAAGTTGTGGAAAAGTTTAAAGCAGGGTTAGGTTATAAAAACATACCAAGCTTTGAGCATCTCATGGAGCACTGTTCAATTCATCATCTGAAAATGGAAAGAGTATGAAAAGAGTATGGAAAGAGTATGGCACAACTGAAAACCTACCAAGACATGACCGTCCACCTAAATCGTCAGGCCGGGCAAAGAGAGCATTAATCAGAGAAGCAGCCAAGAGGCTCATGGTAACTCTGGAGGAGCTGCAGAGATCCACAGCTCAGGAGGGGGAATCTGTCCACAGGACAACTATTAGGCCGCGTACACATGATAGGATTGCCAGAGGAGAACGGTCTGAAGGACCGTTTTCATCAGTCCAAACCGATCGTGTGTAGGCCCCATAGGTTCTTTAAACTTCGGTCAAAAAAATGAGAACTTGCTTTAAAATGTAACCAATGGACGCCTAACCGATAGGTCAAAACTGATCTTTAGTATGCAAAAGCATCGGTTAAAAACCTGCGCATGCTCAGAATCAAGTCGACGCATGCTTGGAAGCATTGAACTTCGTTTTTTTCAGCACGTCGTTGTGTTTTACTTCACCGCGTTCTGACACAATCGTTTTTTTAACCGATGGTGTGTAGGCGCGACGGACCATCAGTCAGGTTCATCGGTTAACCGATGACAACGGTCCTTCGGACCGTTCTCATCCGATGGACCGATCGTGTGTACGCGGCCTAAGTCCTGCACTCCACAAATCTGGCCTTTATGGAAGAGTGGCAAGAAGAAAGCCATTGTTGAAAGAAAGAAAGCCAAAAGAAGTCCCGTTTTCAGTTTCTGAGAAGCCATGTGGGGGACACAGCTCACATATGTGCTCTGCTCGGATGACACCAAAATTTTACTTTTTGTGGCGTAAAACTAACACTGCACATGACTCTGAAAACACCATCCTCACTGTGAAACATGGTGGTGGCAGTATCATGTTGTGGGGATTACTTTCTTCAGCAGGGACAGGGAAGCTGGTCAGAGTTTAGATGAAAACCTGTTAGGCCTCGTACACACGACCGAGTTTCTCGGCAAAAAACAGCAAGAAACTTGCTGGGATTTTTTTTTTGCCGAGGAAACCGGTTGTGTGTACATTTTTCGACAAGGAAACTGTCGAGGATCCCGTCGAGCCAAAAAGAGAGCATGTCTTCTTTTTCCTTGATGGGAATGGAGAAACTTGCCTTGTCGAGTTCCTCGACAGCCTAACAAGGAACTCGACGAGGAAAACGATGTGTTTTGCCCGTCAAGTTCCTCGGTCGTGTGTACAAGGCTTCAGAGTCTGCAAAAGATTTGAGACTGGGGTGGAGGTTCACCTTTCAGCAGGATAATGACCCTAAACATACAGCCAGAGCTACAAAAGAATGGTTTAGATCAAATCATAGCCATGTGTTAGAATGGCCCAGTCAAAGTCCAGACCTAAATCCAATTGAGAATCTGTGGCAAGAATTGAAAATTGCTGTTCACAGACGCTCTCCATCCAATCTGACAGAGCTTGAGCTATTTTGCAAAGAAGAATGGGCAAAAATGTCACTCTCTAGATGTACAAAGCTGGTAGAGACATACTGAAGAAAAAAAAGCAGCGCGAGGTGGTTCTACAAAGTAATGACTCAGGGGGGCTGAATACGAATGCACGCCGCGCTTTTCACTTATTTATTTGTAAAAAAAAATTGAAAACCATTTATAATTTTCCTTCCACTTCACAATTATGGCCCACTTTGTGTTGTGCTGTCAAATAAAATACATTTACGTTTTGGTTGTCACAGGACAAAATGTGGAACATTTCAAGGGGTATGAATACTTTTTCAAGGCATTGTAAGTACAGTTAGTAAAAAAAAAAAAAAACAGAATGTAAGTCATAAAAATGAAGCACTGAATGAATGAAAATGATGCATGAATGTATTGCCTATGAGGCCTCGTACACACGACTGAGTTTCTCGGCAAAAACCAGCAAGAAGGATTTTTTTTCGCTGAGGAAACCGGTCGTTTCGACGAGGAAACTGTCGAGGATCTCGTCGAGCCAAAAAGAGAGCATGTTCTCTATTTGCTCGACGGGAATGGAGAAACTTGTCTTGTCGAGTTCCTTGACAGCCTAACAAGGAACTCGACGAGGAAAACGATGTGTTTCACCCATCGAGTTCCTTGGTCGTGTGTACGAGGCTTTAGAGACACCTTGTGGAATGGGAAGACATTTTTCTAATGGAAACTGAAAACATCCAGACTGGTGTTATAAGACAAGCAATGGGTAAAGTGCAGTGACTCACAGAAGCGGAACAAAATCTGTCTTCCAGTTTCGGACAGTAAACTGATTAATGGATGTTTTCTTTAAATAAATGATCACGTGGCGTTTTTTCTTTGTTCTAAACAGAAAAGCCTGACAGTGTGAGGATAGGACCGACTTACCTAAATGTACTGCCTGGTAGACGTACTCTGAATCATGCACAAGGTCACAAAGTGCCATGAGAGATCTCTGCCGGGTAATTAGGTCAGGGCTCTTCAGTTCCTCATTTAATTTTGGTAAAGCCCTCTCACCAAAGGCAATGGGGGCTTTTGTGGGATCAATGTGGGGTGGTAGGTAAGCTGATATCCTAGCTTCAGCCATTCTTATGTCGCAGATATGCAGGATCCTTATGAACTTTTCTTTGTCCTAGGAGAACAACAATAGAAAGTCAGTTAATGTGTCATACATATCATTTGATATATTTCTGGTTTAGAGTATGATGGACTTGGCTAGACAAATTCAGCAACACAGAAGTAAAGCATCAGATATCAAAATTGAGTAAGGTGTTTAACCACTTCAATACAGGGGGGAAAGTGCCCTGTATTGAAGTGGTTAAACACCTTACTCAATTTTTAGCTTTCATCGCTGTTGCACTTTGAATGACAATTGTGCGGTCGTGCAACACTGTTTGGGAGACACAAAAGAGTTAAAGCAGGACTTTACCAATAACAACTTGATAAAAAATAATGTTCTTATTTCCCACATATTTCCCACATTACCAACATTAGCGTGTGCTGTAAATTTCCTCCAGCATTGTTCCTGTTTCTTCTTGCTGGAGGCAGCCATTTTGCTAAAGCCCAGAGCCCCTGAACAGCAGTAAATCATAAAGTGGAACTAAACCCATCGATTTACTGGTTTCAAAAAACAGTTACATTCTTGGAATGTCAGGATTGTTAACTGTCACATTTGTTTGTGTCCTCAACCAAATTTATAAAACAATCATCAAGTGGCTGGGGTCATAGCTGATCACATGTGCAGCACGGTGGCAGTTGCAGATTAAACAGAAGCAGCTTCCTTGGCTGTAAAGGATAGGAGGGCTTAATTCCATTCCAAATCACAGATAAGGATCCTACTTGGAGGCGACTTCCATTAAAGAGTAAGGGCACAAGTCAGACTAAAGTCATCTTGAAGTAGTCCAGGAACCTTTTCTAAAGTCGGAGCGATTTCAGTAGTGCTAATTAAGGACCTGATCCACAAAAACCCGGCGTAACTTAACTTTTGACATTTAAGTTACACCGCCGCAAAATCTCTACCTAAGTGCCCGATCCACAAAGCACTTACCTAGAAATTTTGAGCGGTGTAACTTAAATCCGTCCGGCGCAAGGCGTTCCTAATCTAATGGGGCGAGTCCCATTTAAATTAGGCGCGCTCCCGTGCCGGACGTACTGCGCATGCTCCCGACGTTATTTTTCCGACATGCTTTGCACGGTTTTACGTTACGCCGAGTTTTGTGAATCGCACCGGGTAAAAAAAGTTGCGTCGGGAAAAAAAAGAGATGCGGCGGGAAAAAAAAAAATAAAAAAAAAAATTGACAGCGTCGCGGGAAAGAAGGGTCTACTTTTACATGGTGTACTAACTTTACACTTTGTAAAAGCAGCCCTAATTTTGCGACGGCAAACTAATACTTACAGAGAAAAAACGAAGCGTAAAAGCTTTGTGGATCTCCGTAAGTGCTAATTTGCATACCCGACGCTGGATTTCGACGAGAAATGCCCCCAGCGGCGGATGCGGTACTGCATCCTAAGATCCGACAGTGTAAGTCCCTTACACATGTCGGATCTTCTGCCTATCTATAAGAAACTGATTCTGTGGACCAGTTCCATAGATAGAAACAGGGATACGACGGCGTATCAGTAGATACGCCGGCGTATCAGTATATACGCCGGCGTATCCCTTTTGTGGATCAGGCCCTAAGACCGCTCTCATTGACTAAAATGGGATTTCACATGTCAAGCGACTTGGAGTCTCAAGAGTCAGATCCCAAGTTGCAGCAGGGTGAACCAAGCCTAGTTGTGTTATGTCCCTGATATTCAGTCCTTTTCCCCTCACCAGCTTGCAGCCTGTGAACTTCACCACTAAAGCTTCTGTCAGTCTTCATCTCTAGCTGAGCCAAGACATTCAATAAAGGCTGGAAATTTACATATTTGAATTATAGGAAGAGGCATATCGTTTTTGAGACGGGGGGTTTTTCAGAAAGGAAGTGGTTGTTCTGTGTTTCAACAAAGTGGCGGCCCTGATGTAAGAGGGGACATATTTTTAATTACAGAAACATATAGTTTTTGAGAGAGGGGGGAGATTTCAGTAAGGAAGTGGCTGTTCTGGTCTTCAACAAAATGGCGACCTCCAGTAAGAAGAAACAGGAACAATGCAATTAACAGCACACACTAGTTTTGGTAGCATAATAATTCATGTGGAGTGTATGTTCTATATTAAATTGGTTAAGGACCAGCAGCCGCAGTTGTACTGCGGCAATGTGGCTGCTTCCCGCGAATCGCTGTCATTGTACGTTGGCACACAGATCACATAGGTCCTGTCTTTCTGCTATGCTATGATCTGTGTGTTTCCCCAGTCACACAGACTCCCATAGATGTGCACAGCCTATTGCATTAGGGTGTGCGCCCCAAATCTCAAACACTTGTTTGCGCATGTATGAATGTATGTGTAATATATACACACATAAATATAAAAATAAAAAAAAACATTTTAAAATGTATTAAAACATAGACGGTGTTAGTAGGGCAGTAGACGTGTCAGTAGTTTTTTTATTTTTATTAATTTGTGAGTGATTAGGGCATGCCCAGGCAAACCTGGCACACCGCTTGCGCACGCCTCTGCAGTCTCCCATACAATTAGTAAACACACGGGAACACATTTAACCCCTTGATCGCCCTTGATGGTAACCCCTTCCCTGCCAGTGTCATTAGTATAATAATAATTATTAGTATAATAACAGTGCATATTTTTAGCACTGATTACTGTAATAATGTCACAGGTTCCCAAAAAAAGGTAAAAGGTGTCCAACGTCGCAGTCCCGCTAAAAATCACTGATCGCCGTCATTACTAGTAAAAAATAAATAAATAAAAATGCCATAAATCTATCCCCTATTTTGTAGATGCGATAACTTTTGCGCAAACCAATCAATACATGGGATTTTTTTACCAAAAATATGTAGAAAAATACATATTGACCTAATCTGATGAAGAAATTCGTTTTTTTTACATTTGTTTGGGATATTTATTACAGAAAAAAGTAAGATTTTTTTTATTTTTTTTTAAATTGTCGCTCTTTTTTTGTTTATAGCGGGGAAAAAAAATAAAAACCACAGAGGTGATCAAATACCACCAAAAGAAAGCTCTATTTGTGGGAAAAAAAAAGGACGTTGATTTTGTTTGTGTACAATATCGCACGTTAAAACGACGCAGTGTCGTATCGCAAAAAATGGCCTGGTCATTATGGGGGAAAATCTTTCGGTCCTTAAGGGCCCTTTCACACGGGCGGACAAACGGTCCGTTTTTTACAAGTCTGTTTACGGACTTGTAATGCTTCCCTATGGAATTGCAGACGTTAGCGGATTGAGCATCCGCTAACGTCCGCAAAGATCCGCCTCTGCAAAGATCCGCTTTTTCAGACGGAAGAAAACCCTATTTTTCTTCTGTCTGGAGGAACGGATCGGATGAATACGGACACACGGTCCATATTCATCCGATTCCCCATAGGGGAGAGCAGAGGAAAGACAGGGCGGTCTCTGCCCTGTCCGCCGACAGATCAGTGGGTATTTAAGGATGATCCCCGCTGAGCAGACGGACACACGGGGCGGATCAATACGGATCCGCTCCGTGTGAAAGAGCCCTCAGTGGTTAAGGAACATCATTTTTTTTTTATCATTTTGTTATTTAAAAAGTTCCCCTTCAACATTTGGCTGGTTCTAGGGTGTAGTTAACCCTACACTTCAGTTAAAAGTAAACATGAAGACCTTTAAGTGGACCTGAATTTAAAGTAACGCTTTATTTATTAATTTTGGATAGGAGAAAGCTTATAACCCGTGTCAGCTCACTGCACGACCTCCGGCCTGCATTCTAGTGAAAAAAATATTATTTTCTATGTGCCCAAGCAGTGACTGCAGTTCCTCCAGTGCTAAAAAAACGCATGACCCTTACACATTTAGGGCAAGTTCACACCACATGCATCAAAAACGCATGGAAAGCAGGTTATATAATTTTCAATAGCATATTTCACACCACGGCTTGCAGTTCCAGGGTGTTCCAGAAGAAAACAAGTAGAACACGCTGCATTTTTCCTGCACTGGACTGTACCGGAAGGCTGTAAAACGCACCAGAACGCACCTAAACACACTGGAACACGCATGTCCTTATTTAACCACTTGCCGCCCACCGTCAAATGACGGCTGGGCGGTGCGGCTCTCGTTCTGGGTGGACGTCATATGACCGCTCTCCCTTGCCCCCGGGGGCCCTCAGCGCAGCGATCGCGGTCACGCTGTGTTGCTAGGACACGGCGCGACCCCGATCTGTGTAAAGAGCTGCTGCTCTTTAACCATGTGATCGGCTGTGACCAATCACAGCCGGTCACATGTAAACACAGAGATGCCGGTAATCGGCTCTCCTTGCCTCACACTGACAGAGTGTGAGGAGAGGAGAGCCGATCAGCGGCATCTACTCACAGAGGACAGCTAGGTATGTAATCAGGGCACTGATCTTCAGACTGTCACATGGTTAGTGTTGCATGACTGCGCAATTGTCATTCAAAGCGTGACAGCGCTGAAAGCTGAAAAATGGCCTGGGCAGGAAGGGGTGTAAGTGAGAGGGGGGGTGCACTGGACTGCATCAAAAACACGTCAAATTGCACATGCAGAAAAGCATCTGGAACCCATCCGGACTGCATTTCTAAGGCGTGAACTTGCCCAGAAAGTGAGGGGAACCCAAAGTCTGGAAGAACTGTTATAGGTGGTAGTGAGGAGTAACCTCCAATGGACACCTGTTCCAGGGACAGCAGGGGATCTGACCCTTCCCTGCCCACATGACTAATGCTGGAGAAAAATGGAGTGTGCTGGGAATGATGACAGACAGGGGTAGACATGCTCACCGAACAGCACACCGCAGCAGCTGCTTGTCCTCACCTAGTGCCACAGATAGCGTGCCCCGGTTGCCAGGCAACCTTACTCTACAGCGCACGCAACGTAGCTGGGAATCACACTCTACGCTAACGTAGTTCCTAGAAGTAATAGCAAATACGTAACTTGCGTTAGACGTTCGGAGCTGCTGTAACGCTGCTAGACGGAAGTAGTTGGAATAGTTCCGCGCCTCATATGCCCCTGAATTGCCAGTATGTGGATAAGTCTGGACTCCAGCCCTAAAATCAATAATTAATGTAATTTGGACCCCATATCATTTCCATTATGGAGGCGAGTGTCTACATCATCATCTGCATATGTTGGCCCCGCCCCGAGACCTCGTTTGACTCTCCCCCTGTTGGTCCTCCGAAGCCACAGAAACCACGCCCATGGCTTGCTAGCCGTTGCCTTGGTTACCGTGGAGTGCCCTGGCATAGCCAGCGCCGCTTGTTTGTACGGCTGGCGGCACCGATCTGTACTCCAGGGAGACCGGAGAGCTGAACCATGCTGAGCCATCCTGGATCGCCCGTCCCCAGAGACAGGCTCATCTCCAACATACCCAAGGCAAGTCCACCGGGGTCTGCTCTATGGATTGTTCTTTCCACCCAGTGATGGCTCCATAGTCTAATATTGTAGTAGTGTGGTCCATTGTTACCGCCCAGGGTTCTCATCTTGTGTCCCGCTGAAAGCTTTGTATAATAGGGACTCTGATGTAAGGAGAACTCTACTAGAGACTATGATGTAAGGAGGACTCTGATAGAGACCCTCATGTAAGGAGGACTCTGATAGAGACCATGATGTAAGGAGGACTCTGATAGAGACCATGATGTAAGGAGGACTCTGATAGGGATCTTGATGTAAGGAGGACTCTGATAGGGACCATGATGTAAGGAGGACTCTGATAGAGACCATGATGTAAGGAGGACTCTGATAGGGATCTTGATGTAAGGAGGACTCTGATAGGGACCCTGATGTAAGGAGGACTCTGATAGGGACCCTGATGTAAGGAGGACTCTGATAGAGACCATGATGTAAGGAGGACTCTGATAGAGACCATGATGTAAGGAGGACTCTGATAGAGACCATGATGTAAGGAGGACTCTGATAGGGTCCCTGATGTAAGGAGAACTCTGATAGAGACCATGATGTAAGGAGAACTCTGATAGAGACCATGATGTAAGGAGGACTCTGATAGGAACCCTGATGTAAGGAGGACTCTGATAGGGTCCCTGATGTAAGGAGAACTCTGATAGAGACCATGATGTAAGGAGGACTCTGATAGGAACCCTGATGTAAGGAGGACTCTGATAGGGTCCCTGATGTAAGGAGAACTCTGATAGAGACCATGATGTAAGGAGAACTCTGATAGAGACCATGATGTAAGGAGAACTCTGATAGAGACCATGATGTAAGGAGGACTCTGATAGAGACCATGATGTAAGGAGGACTCTGATAGGGACCCTGATGTAAGAAGGACTCTGATAGAGACCAGGATGTAAGGAGGACTCTGATGGGGACTCTAATAGAGACCATGATGTAAGAGGTGACTCTCATAGGGACCCTGATGTAAGAGGGGATTCTGATAGGGACCCTGATGTAAGAGGGGATTCTGATAGGGACCCTGATGTAAGGAAGACTCTGATAGGGACCCTTATGTAAGGAGGACTCTGATAGGGACCCGGATGTAAGGAGGACTCTAATAGGGACCCTGATGTAAGAGGGGACTCTGATAGTGACCCTGATGTAAGGAAGACTCTGATAGGGACCCTGATGTAAGAGGGGACTCTGATAAGGACTCTGATGTAAGGATGACTCTAATAAGGACCCTGATGTAAGGAGGACTTCATATAAGGACCCTGATGTAAGGAGGACTCTGATAGGGACCCTGATGTAAGGGGGGGCTCTGATGGAGGACCCTGATCTAAAGGGGGGGAGGTTCTGATAGTCTAATAGGGACCCTGATGTAAGCAGGATTCTGATGGGGACCCTGATGTCTGATCTGGACTGTAAGGGGGCTCCAATGTAAGGGGGGCTTTGATGGGGACTCTGATGTAAGGGGGAGGGGGCTCTGATGGGGACCATGATGTCAGGTGGAACTCTAATGTAATAAATCTATGACGGGAATATTTATTTTTTGGAATTTGTGTTGCTTTGATATACTGAAGCTCTTCTGTAGTGCTATGTACAAACAAAACCCCCATGTAATATTTATTAATTCATTTCAATTTGATGTGTTGATTTCTAGAAGTGACTTTTATACGGCCCATAAATATTTGTAAAATACACAACATGGCCCTCATACTGAAAAGTGTGTGGAGTATCAGATATTGCTGTAGTGTAGTCTTCTCTCCAAAGAAGGAATATACTGGGTGGAGTTGTTCTATTTCTGCTGTCACTTGGCCCATACACCTTCATATACAATATACATTCCCACCGGGCAGGATGTGGAGTGTTTGTATTGTATGTATACTTGTGATGTTCTCACATACCTCCCTACCTTCTGCTACGGAACAGAGGGACAAATGAAAAGCACCAAATTCTACCAGATCCCCTCATCACACAAACTATGGCAAATAAAAACCAAACAATCATCACATAAACTAAAGAGTAATGCTGGCCATACACTATACGAAAAATCGGCACAACCCATTTTCCAAAAACAAACATTTGGCCGTGAGAGCAAACACTAGTGCCATCATGTAATGACCGATAAATCGTCCCGTGGACATAAATGAATAAAGTTTTTGTTCGTTTTTTTTTTACATATATCTAGTGCAAACAGTTAGAACTGCAAACACATTAACCTTTCAATTTATCGTTCATTCAGCAGAAAATTTCTAAACTTGTCCTTGTTTTTTTCGGCTCAAAAACGGCCCAACAATTACCGATCTTGTGCCCATTAACTGTCCGAAAAACAAAGAAACTGGTCAAATGACCGAATTCCGGCCTATTTTTCGTATAGTGTATGGCCAGCATAAAGAAGTATTTTAACCCTTTATTTTCCATCTGTGTCCTGCTGGGGGTAGGGGGGGGGTTCTTTTTACTTCCTGTCCCATAGCTACAATAAGAATTGAGAGGAAATCCCTCCAAAGCATAGGTGTGCGCAAGGGGTGTGCCTGGGCACACCCTAATCCTGGAGTTGGTAACCCATCAATCGTGGGCAGGTGAGAGGTAAGCCACGATCTTTACTTGCCAACCCCCAGAACCTGGACAGGATAGGCAGCAGGGGTGGAAATTAGTGGAGCCCGATCTGTATTTTCTTCTGCAGCAGCTGAAAGTAAGCTTCTCCTCCTCTTCCTCTTGCCGACATTCAGCTGCCACAGGAGGAAAATACAGGTGATCTGTACCAATATATGCCACCCCTCTTGTTCCCTGTTCCTCTTCTTTCTGCTGCCCATGTTCCCCTGTGTGCTCCCCTCAGGGGAGGGCTGGCAGCCTTAGGCCTGGGGGGCAAGTCAAGTGGCCCATTGAACCACCGAATCAGCTCACCACCCATGGCCCATCTGGTTTTTCAATGCAGCCTAACCAGTGCCCATCAGTGCTGCCAACTCCAGTGCCCACCATCAATGCAGCCTAATCACTGGGACAGGTTACATGGGGTGTATGGGGGGAGAGATTGGGGTCAGCTAGGGGTGTCAGGGTCTCTCACCTCAATTCTCAGCTCAGCAGGTCCTTTGACCTGGGGGGTAATGTTCCTGGGGTCAAGTTGCAGCCAGCGCCCAGTCCTGCAGCCCTGCGCCCCTACTACCTGGCATGCCCTGCCTCTGTCTGTCTGCTTCCAAGAATCCAGTCCCAGGGAGTTGTAGTTTCCTCTGCGCTGCTCTGTTTTCCACCCACCGGGAGCTTGAGCGTGGACTACAACTCCTAGAATGCAACAGCTAGTGGTCAGACCGACTTCCAAGACCAGAATAAAAAACAAAATGGTAGCAGGCATTTTGAACATAAGTTAGGGTGGCCTGGGAGGCAATTGCAACCCTGCCCCCTGGCCCAGCCCTCCCCTGGCTCCCCTTGCCCATTTCAGGATGAGGAGGAAGAGGCTGGTTAATATGTCACAAATGTATATGTGTTAGAGCTTTGAGGTGCACACCCTAATGCAATAGGTTGCGCACACCTATGCTCCAATCTGATTGGTTGTAATCAATATTGGAAGATTTACCCTCTCTTCCTGTTCTGGTGACCTTTAAAATTTGGGATTTTCTTTACCATTGTCCTGGTTGATCACCAGGACAAATAGAGAGGATGATTCTCCCTAACAGGGGCACAGACTGCAATACAAACTGACAGGTGTATTAATCCCTCTCCACTCCACCTAAAACTACATTAATCCCAATGGAGATTTTTTCATCACTACCCCTCTTTATATTATGTGTATAAAAGTGACCAATGCAATCAGCGGAAGCATGGATGAAATGCTTAGTGCTGTGAATGAGGCTGGCACGTAAATAATACATATATATAGATATCTACACCAGAGCTAAGAAGGGGACTTGTAGAGGTATCATGAACCAAAAGATTTGATTACAAAAAAGGGACGTTTCCTTTAAATGAGCAACAGCTGGGAGATATACGTACCTTTTCCATTGTCGCAAACACAGAGCAGCCATTTATATAGATGCCTCTTCTTTTGTTTGGGATTTGGTGCTCTATCCTTGGATTACAGGGACATGTGAAGTGAATACAGTATGTATTGTTTTACATTGCAGTGTTACACACCTGAAGCCTCCTTGCACTTCAGAACAAATTTTGATGATCATGTGAAGATCGCGTGCCAGCAGCGCCATGGACCCTTTGGGTGAGTTTGGACATGGAGAACATATTTTTCTTGTACTCGTATTATTTATCATGTTGGCTTATTGTAACCATAAAACCAAGGTCACTGCACTATATCACACTTTTTTCACACCTGCCTCTAGTGCTAGGACCAGAGGATTTTTTTACTCCTTGCCGAAGGGCCTGGCATGGTTTTGCACTGTGGCACTATACACTTACCCACTTCCTTTCTCCATTTTTTGTTGTGTTTTTGTGACTTGCACAGCTGCACTTTCTCACATACCGATTAGTAGGGTGTAGGTCCTTGGCCTGCACTGAAAGTCTTGGGAGGGGGGTGGACGTGACTTTCTGGTTTGGTTCGCCCTCTCTCATGGGGTCTCCCTTTGGGGGAGCCCAACCCAGTACTTGGGGCTGGTCTGTTCCTGGCAGCCCTTCCAAGGAATAGGGTCTGCCTGGTTACGGGCAAGTAGACCAGTTAGTAACCCAGTCCCTGTTAAAGTGGGGGTTCACCCAAAAAAAATGTTTTAACATGACATTCAGCCGAGTTGTCAGAATGACAATCGGCTGTTTCTTTTTTTTTTTTTAGTGCAGCACATACCGTATTTTCACCGCCGCTTCCAGGTATGTAATCTGCGGGACTGGGCGTTCCTAAGTGATTGACACCCTTCCGACCGGCGCATACAGCGCGTCACTAGTTGCCGAAAGAAGCCAGGCTGCGAGTCGGCTGTATACGGCGCCTGCGCACCAACGTTCGGCTTCTTTCGGCAACTAGTGACGCGCTATGTGCGCCGGTCAGAAGGATGTCAATCACTTAGGAACGCCCAGTCCCACAGATTACACACCCGGAAGCGGCGGTGAAAATACGGTATGTGCTGCACTGAAAAAAAAAAAAAACAGCCGATTGTCATTCTGACAACTCGGCTGAATGTCATGTTAAAAAATCTTTTTTTGGGGTGAACCCCCGCTTTAAGAGCCTTGTGCCCCGGGGGATCAGGACTAGGGTCCTTTCTCTTCGGAGTAGGACCATATGTGCACCCTGTGCACTTTTTTGTGTTCTAACTTTTTGTGTGCACACCACGGGACTTAAAAAACAAAAGATGGTCTTTAAGAAATACTGTCGCTGACAAGTTCTCCTCAAGAACAGGAACACTTCTGTGACATTACGTTAACCTCCCTGGCGGTATGATTCTTTCAGATTTTAGGTGCTGAAAGCGGTACAATTGTTTTGCATGGGAATTTGACGTTTTATATTGTAGGCCTGTAATTCTTAGGAATAACTTAAATCTGTCCAAACAAAGTCTAGTAGACATCCCGGGTATGAAAAAGTTTGAAACACAAAATCATAAATTATAATATAATAAATAACTATAAATAATTATAACAAATAATCAAAAAAAATATTACTTTCAGTGTTTGATGAAGAATTTCCCCACAAATCGCTATCGCTCAATTCTGCAAGTGATTCTAATTTATTATCGCTGTTTTCTAGCTGCTCTAAAACCATTTTTGACATAAAGGGACACTTTTGGTTGCTATGGACAATCTACAGTTTCCAGGCAGAAAGAACAGTTTTTATTATATAAAAGTGCATGCAGGTCACTGGGCAGACCACTAGGGACAAAGGGGGTGTGTGTTTATTTTATACAGTACTGTAATCTGTAAAATTACAATATACTGTGTCTTCACTGTGTTTTTATGTTTTTGAATTTGGAGTCGATCTCTGCCCCCGTGCGTCATAACGTTGCAGGAAGCGGAGCTCGGCGGCACACAGGCACTGTGTGAATAGAGCGAGGAGACAGCTCGATCACATAGCGGGGAGATATCGCAGGATCCAGGTAAGTAATCTCCGCCTGGATACTGCGATGCGATCCCGAGACGCGGGATACTCGGGGATACCACTAATGGTACTGGATTTCCACCCCGAGCCAGACTCGGGAGTACCGCCAGGGAGGTTAAAGTGGTTGTAAACCCACTTTGTAAAAAAAAAAAACACCTGCAAGACAAAGGCAGAATGAGCTAGTATGCATTAGCATACTAGCTCATTATGTAATACTCACCTGGGATCGAAGCCCCCGCTGCGGTGCCTGTCACAGCACCGGCCGGTGACATATCGTTACTTCTGGGTATCGCGGCTCCAACGCTGTAATTGGCCGGAGCCGCGATGCAGCCACTCCCGCGCATGTGCACGGGAGCCAGCGGTAACTGCACAGTCACTGAAAGCAGCGGCACATATGTGCCATTGCTTCAGTGCGCATGTGCCGATTACATTACATCAGCACATGCAAATACAGGGGGATATCTCCTAAACCATGTAGGTTTAGGAGATATCAAGGGTAGCTACAGGTAAGCCTTAATAAAGGCTTACCTGTAGCAAAAAGTGTGTTGTAAGGGTTTACAGCCACTTTATTTAGACAAATGATAAATGATAATCTATGGTCTCTCTCTGACTCATTTTGAAGGGACAGCTTAGTGACATTTATAGCTGTCTTGAAGCAGCAGGTTTATGTAGCAAAATAATGATTGCTTTATCTGAGGTCCTGCTATGCAAACATGTACTTTGGCACATTGATACACTTCCTATGGTAACAGAAATAGCGTTCTAAGCCCATAGTGCTACATGTATGTGTGTATATCTAGCACAACTTGATTTAATGTAGTAGATGACCAGGAACACTAATTTAAATACAGACATATTCTTTGACTAACAATACAGGAGACATGATGTGTTTAAAAATGAAGACATTTGATCAACAACGATCACTTGGATCTCATGTTACCTGAGCACAGTTGTATCTCAATGTTTACAGACAGATAGCCAGAGTAGATAGACTGGCTTAATTTTAAAGGCAGCGTAGCGTATCGCATATACGCTACGCCGCCGTAAGTCAGAGAGGCAAGTGCTGTATTCACAAATGCTTAAATTTACGACGGCGTAGATTCAGAGTTACGATGACGTATCTACTGATACGCCGGTGTAAACGTCTCTGAATCTAGCTAAGGTTCTTCAGAATAATATCACTAAATAAACTATTTTCACATCTGCAATATACTGTATATGTAAATGGTGTTCTTGTTTTTGGTATGGAAGAGTCTCAGTTTTTGAGGTATTTACACCCATACTAATCATTTACTTGACATAATGTTTACATACAGTACATATTGAGTTTCTTGGTTAAGATGTTCATAATTTATTGATTAGATTAGTGATAAATAAATATGTTTCCCAGTTTAAATTAAAGGTCTTGATCCATGACCATGACCATGAGGTGCCCCACTGCCCCAAAGGATCCCTGTCAGGTCTTCCAGAATTTACAGGACACCCAGGCCTTCCAGTACTCACGGGATCCCTCACAGTTATTTTCGGATTTCCAGAACTCACAGGACATCCAGTACTCACAGGATCCCTGTCAGATCTTCCAGGGTTTCCAGAACTTCTAGAACCTCCAGTACTCACAAGATCATTGTTGGTTCTTCTAAGATTCCAGAACTCCTAGGACCTTCAGTACTCACAGGATCCCTGCCAGGTCTTACAGGATTTTCAGAACTTCTAGGACCTCCCTTGCTCACAAGACTCGTGCTGGGTCTTCCAGGATTCCAGAACTCCTAGGACCTCTAGTACTCACAAGATCCTTACTGGGTCTTCCAAGGCTCCAGAACTCTTAGGATCTCCAGTACTCACAGTATCCCTGCCAGGTCTTCCAAAACTTCTAGAACCTCCAGTACTCACAAGATCCTTGCTGGGTCTTCCATAATTCCAGAACTCCTATAACCTCCAGTACTCACAGGGTCCCTGCCAGGTCTGTCAGGATTTCCAAAACATCTAGAACCACCAGTGCTCACAAGACCCTTGCTGGGTCTTTCAGGATTCCAGAACTTCTAGAACCTCCAGTATTCTCAAGATCCTTGCTGGGTCTTCCAAGATTTCAGAACTCATAGGATCTCTAGTACTCACAGGATCCCTGCTAGGTCTTCCAGGATTTCCAGAACTTCTAGAACCTCCAGTGCTCACTAGATCCTTGCTGGAACTTCCAGGATTTCGGAACTCCTAGTACCTCCAGTACTCATAGGATCAGGGCCGATCCTAGGGTCACAGGCGCCTGGGTGCAGAAATATTTCTGGCGCCCCCACATGGGTGTGGTCATTTAACTAACTCCTCCCCTTTACACATGTTTCTATGGCAATGACTCAACCACAGATATGCTCCCCCACAAAATCTTCATTAACCTGGGATCCTTACATGATCTCAAAATACAGGAAGAGAAGCAGAGTACTTTATGCAGACATAGTACTGGAGACGATAAGAGACTGCAGAAATAGTACAGGAGACGATCAGAGACTGCAGACACAGTACTGGAGATGATCAGAGACTGCAGAAACAGTACAGGAGATGGTCAGAGACTGCAGACATAGTACAGGAGATGGTCAGAGACTGCAGACATACTACAGGAGATGGTCAGAGACTGCAGACATAGTACAGGAGATGGTCAGAGACTGCAGACATAGTACAGCAGATGGGCAGGGGCTGTGTATCCAATGCAATCTATCATGCCATAAAACATCTAGAGCAGGGGCAGCCCAGAGCACATGTAAAGGGATGCTGGGGATGCCATCCCCCAGCACACAGCACACTGAACACTGTGACTCACCTCAGTTTTCGCTCTGAGCAGCCTGAGATAGAGATGGGAGAGGGAGGCATTCCAACTGGAGTTGGTCGAGACAGTGCGGGATCCAAGACTCCCAGTGTGAGGAATTCATTCCTGCACATCAGCACTCAGCAGCCACTAAAAACTAGAACCCTTGTGTCAGGAAGAGTAGCGGCCCCTCCCCCGAGCACTACCAGTCTGGACGGGCTGCCCTATGCTCACACATCAGTTCTGGAAAGACACACACCTATGCTCAGAACACTAGTTCTGGATGGACACAAACAAGGAGGGAAGGAGGGAGGGGAGAACTCTGGCACTTTGGCGCCCCCACCTCTGCAGGCGCCTGGGTGCAAAGCACCCTGTGCACCCTGCCTAGGATCGGCCCTGCATAGGATCCCTGCCAGGTCTTACAGAATTTCGAGAACTACTAGAAGCTTCAGTACCTCCAATATCCCTGCTGGTTCTTCCAAGATTTCCATAACTCCTAGGACCTCCAGTACTCACAGGATGCCGGTTATGCCAGGATATTCAGAACTCCTAAAATCTCTAGTACAGGATTCCTGCTGGTTCTTCCAGGATATCAAGAATTCCTAGGACTTCTAGTACTCACAGGATCCATGCTGGGTCTTCTAGGATTTCCAGAACTCTTAGGGATTTTTTTTACGGAGAAACCAGGGCCAAAATTTAGTTACCTATATTAAGTGATCAGGTTTTACCTTTTAACCTTTAGAAAAAATGAAACAAGGAATCTGGCTGCTCACAGTGGGCAATACCTCCAATCGTCTTCCCTAGTGGTCTCTTCTGTCATAAATGCCTATCCCAGTCTGTCAGCAGTAATGTAATCTAGGCTTTGTTTGACAAGTAAGTCTGTTATAATGTGCTAAATATGTGGTACATACTAGCACATTATGACATAAACCAACTGGATACCTGTGTAATAAATGGGTGAAAAAAAGTAGAGTTTAATACCACTTTATAACTAAAGGCATTTTTTGGATAGAGTGGAGAGTGATTGGAACACCTGCCAGTTTTTATTGCTGTCTGTTCCCCTGTTAGGGAGATTCACCCTCTCTATTTGCCCTGATTACCATTATCATTCCATTACTTTTCTGGGTTGTCCCCAGAAAAATAATAGAGAGGAAATCTTCCAATGGGGGCACTAGTTCTGGTGACTTGTGGGTCCCTAAGGAATTCCATGATTTGCAGGGATTACCTCTCACTTCCTGTTTGGCTATGGGACAGGAAGTGAGGGGAAATCTCCACAATGGAACACAGATGGCGAAAAAAATCTGACAGGGGTTATAACCCTCACCTATTCCATGCAAAATGAGAGAAACAATTTTGCCTATAGTTATACTTTAAAGTGGAGGTTCACCCAAAATATCTATTTTTAACATTAGATTGAGGCTAATTAAGGGGAGCAGAAACGGGTATTTTTTTTTAAATCAATGCCGTACTTACCGTTTTCGAGATAGATGTTCTCCCGCCGCTTCCGGGTATGGGCTGCGGGACTGGGCGTTCCTATTTGATTGACAGCCTTCTGACCGTCCCATACAGCGCGTCACGAGTTTCCGAAAGTAGCTGAACGTCGGTGCGCAGGCGCCGTATAGAGCCGCACCGACATTCGGCTTCTTTCGGCAACTGGTGACGCGTTGTATGCGACCGTCGGAAGGCTGTCAATCAAATAGGAACGCCCAGTCCCTGAAGATCATACCCGGAAGCGGCGGGAGAACATATATCTCGAAAACGGTAAGTACGGCATTGATTTTAAAAAAAATACCAGTTTCTGCTCCCCTTAATTAGCCTCAATCTAATGTTAAAAAAAAATGTAAGTCTGAATTTGCAGTCATTGATTGTAGATGCCACAGGTTTATTCTGACATTTATTCTCATCTTTTAAAGTGTAATTGAAAAGATGAGGATTTTTGCTAATCAGGAAATCAAAAAGCTACAGAACGCTTATCGACCTACACTATACTTGCTATACAAGTCCTTTTAAAGTGTGCAGGAAAAGTAGTAAATGTCACATGACTGGCAAATATGCAGAGCATATAAAATGATGTTTTGTCTTATGTCTTTCTAAATGCCTTGCACTTACATAGATAGATTAAAGTGAATGTATAGTTTTTTGTGTGTATATATACAATATATATATATATATATATATATATATATATATATATATATATATATATATATATATATATATATATATATATATATATATATATATTGTGCTTCATCCTTGAAAACAGTTGCCCACAAATATAGGTGCTGCCGAAAACTGATAAAATGAATAAGGCGTGTTTGTGAAGAGTGGGATTTGTTTCTTTCGGAAGATAAAATGTATAAAAGTCCAATGAAGAGACACAGTCAGATTTTCCTGCGGCCGCATGTGTTCGCTAAACACATGCGTGTAAATACATTTTTACAAAAAAAAATTAAGTTTACAATTTTTTTTGGGCTGCATTCATAGCTGTCTTGGGCCACATGCGGCCCGTGGGCTGCAGGTTGGACACCCCTGTTTTATTTGATTGCTATGATTCTTAGGGTAGTGTACAGTAATTACTAGGAGTTTTGTTAATTGTGGTATTTTACAGGTTGAAAATGGCTAAAGTTGTAATGGTGGGAGACCTATATGTGGGGAAAACCAGCCTGATTAACAGGTAAGCTGCAATTTGCTTATGTTTTTTTTTTTTTTTTAATCTGTATCATTTGGTGCATACAGCCAATCAAGAACAAAATCTTGGGTTGGGATATACATTATTTTCCATTTTTTGGTGTAGATGGTCAACCAGAATATTAAAGAAAAAAATAAAAAAACAGTGCAGCGCTAATAAGTGATAATGTGCTTCATATAAATAATAATTAAGCATAAAGTTCATTCTGGAGTAAATTGAGAAGCCAGAATAGTAAAGAAAATTAAAAAAATAGTGTATTGAAGAAAAAGTCCTTGGAAGCCGTGAAGAGAAAGTTCAAGTGACTTTATCCAACATTCTTTCTTGTGAGAGAGAGTAGTTATGCAAACAGTGTGAAAACTCTTGATTGCTGTGAGATAAGCTGTCACCAATGCACCCGTGAAGTAGGATAAGATTGCCTGCTTACCAGATGAAAAGACTGTTTTACATCAGTCTCATAGGGCCTGTGGGAAGTCTGGTCTCCCAGTACCTTAGCCGTCAAGATGATCACAATGGAGCTCAGCATATAATCCAGAGAATCATATAACAAAAAAAGAGGGACCTCTCATAGCGTATAACGTTTTAAAAGGAAGAGGATTTAATAAAGAATGCACTTACAATTAAGTGGTATAAGTACAGCATTGGTAAAGGAAGCGTCTCCGATCTCGTGTTCCGATCCTTCTCGCTACTCAGTCAGGAAACACAGCCGGCGTTCAGGACGGAACACGATGACGTCACGGCACCCTACGATCGTTTCGTCGCAAAAGGACTTCAACGGGGGAATTAGCCGGGTTTTTTTCTATTCAACCAGAATATTAACCTGAATCAATTCAGGAAACTGGCTGCGTTTAGAAGGTGCAGGGGAGATTTCTTGTGTCTATGTTTTGGGATAGTATTTAAGTAGAGTAACTAACCACTGGGTTGTCAAGTTTGTGGACCAGCTTTGAACTAAAAATAGTTTTCTATATTTTGAGAAATCAAATCTCCATATATAAGGTTAGTTGATTATTTAATTGGGATATTTGTGATTTTTAAAGTAATACCAACAAAATAAAAATTGCTAGTGAACCTTAAAGTAGAACTATATGCAAAACTTTTTTTAATTTTGGATAGAGTCCTGGAGGGTTATAACCCCTGTAAGGTTTATTTTTGCCATCTTTGTCCTATTGGGGAGATTACCTTTACTTCCTGTCCCATAGCCAAACAGGAAGTGAGAGGAAATTCATGAAAATCCCCGGGTCACCAGAACTTGTGTCCTCATTAGAAAATTTCCCCTCTTAGGCCTCGTACACACGACCGTTTTTCTCGATAGAATCCATCAATAAACTTGGTGGGAGAGCTTTTTTGCCGAGGAAAACAGTCGTGTGTATGTTTTTCATCGAGAAAACTGTCGAGGAACTCGATGAGAAAAAAGGAGAACAAGTTCTCTTTTTCCTCGTCGGGAGTCTCAATTTCCTTGTCGTGTTCCTGGTCGGGCTGGTTTTCGACGAGAAACACGTTCGTGTGTATGCATAGAAACCCGCACATGCTCAGAAGGGTGGCGCCAGTGGAATCAAACTTCCCCTTTATAGTGCCATCGTACGTGTTTTACGTCACTGCATTTGAGAACGACGAGATTTTGTCTTGACAGTGTGTACGCAAAGAAAGCTTGTCAAGTTTCTCAACAAGCCTAACAAGGAACTCGTCAAGGAAAACGACGTTTCATTTACGACGAGTTCCTCGGTCGTGTGTGTACGAGGCCTAATACTTTTCCGGGGAAAACCCCAAATTTGGGATTTTCCTTTACTTTAATATTTAATGATAATGGTAAATAGGACAAATAGAGGGTGAATCTCCCTAAGAGCCCATTCACACCTCCGCGACAAAACGCCCGACGCCGGACGCTCGTGCCGCTGGAGGGGAGAATTCCCATTGCTGTCTATGAGATGGTTCACATCTCATAGACGCCGTACGCCTGCCGCCTGAAAAAAGTCACGGACCCTTTTTTTCAGGCGGCATTGGCGTTAGGCCATACAAAGCAATGGGAAGGCTTTGTTGAAAAAAAAAAAAAGTTACACACTTGCGGCAAAATACGCCGTGTACGGCGTATCTTGTCGCGGAGGTGTGAATGCAGCCTAACTGGGACATAGACAGCAATAAAACCTGACAGGGGTTCTAATCCCTCTCAACTCTATCCAAAACTAGCTTGTAGTGGGTTAGCATTGATCTCTGCAAAGGCTATGTACAGCATAGTTATAATGTAACTGCTGTTTGTATATGGCAGTATCTGGGTATGCAAACACATTTGCTGCCCACAAAGTGGATTTATATTCTTAGTTGCTATTCAAGAACCTATTTAAATGAGTTTTTGTGCCCGGAGTTTAGCTTTAAACAGGCAGTACATAGAGCAATGGCGGTATTAACGTTCAGTAACCCATTGAATCCAATGAGATTTTAGTACATTCTGGTAAAATCAGTGAAGAATCCATTTGGATTGCTTGGTGCATTGATTTGTTTTCTTTATACTTAATGTTACATTTTAACTATATGCTTTGCTTTGACACATTTGTATCTAATCAAAAAATGTTTTTTTTGTTTTTTTTGTTATTTTTGTTCAAGTGTGACAAAGTGACATTCTTTGGATAGGTTCTTTAAATTATTTGTATCTACAGGACAGTAATTTGGAGTGTTCTTCTTTACTGCAGGTTTTGCAAGAATGTCTTTGACCGTGATTACAAAGCAACGATTGGTGTTGATTTTGAAATAGAGCGGTTTGAAATCTTGGGCGTACCATTTAACCTTCAGATGTAAGTCAGCTTTTAAAATGACAAAGCTCTGTGCACAGCATATCCTATAAATACTGTAATCAGTAGAAGGCATGGTTTGGATTAAACAGTAATACATTATAATAGTTTCTAACTGATCATTATCAATCTATAGGCCTTATTTAAAGCACAGCTGAACCTTTCTCCTTAAGACACCTCTTCAGCATCCATATATTATTAGGCACAAGTGATCCTAGAATCAGATATTTATGTTAAGTATTAAGATATAGTGATGGTATTCATGTTAAGTTCAAACATGCTAAGTACCGTGTAAGTATACAAGTATATACTTACAGGTATTTTTACAGTGCCTTGAAAAAGTATTCATACCCCTTGAAATTTTCCACATTTTGTCATGTTACAACCAAAAACGTAAATTTTATTGGGATTTTATGTGATAGACCAACACATAATTGTGAAGTAGAAGGAAAATTACAAATTGTTTTCAATTTTTTTTCCAAATAAATATGTGAAAAGTACAGCGTGCATTTGTATTCAGCCTCCCTGAGCCAATACTTTGTAGAACCGCCTTTCACTACAATTATAGCTGCAAGTCTTTTTGGGGATGTAACGATTGGCCTCCTGCGAGTAACTAGTAATCTACCTGATTACTTTTACCCTCTCGAGCGCGCGGGTGGGGGCAGTCCGGGCGGGCAGACTCTGTGGTCGTCGTCTGACTGAGTGATGCTGATTGATGAATGATCACTGTCACTCAGTCACTGTCAGGGCCGGCGGGATAGAGTGGTCAGTGTGGATTGTGATTGGGCGAGGAGGGTCACATGATGACTGCACACTGTTCTTCTTGTCTCTGATTCGTTGCCGCGGGTCATGTGTCGGACTCGTGAGCGTGACCGTGAGTGACTCATCCTCGTGGGTGGCGCGCGCTGGCGCATGCACGCGCCTGGAGTCTCCCGCCCGCGGCCGCCTGCAGTGTCGCCGAGGGAGTGTGGCGCTCAACTCCGAGTCCTCCTCACTCCGAGTCCGACACAACTCAGAGTCCTCCTCATCCTCACCTGCTGTGACTTCACCTGTGGTGACTGGTGAGTCACTCAGTCACAATCCAGCCGCCGACATCTCCCGTCCCCCGCGGAGGCTCCGCTCCACCACCGTTCGCGGTCGGCGCCACGGTCCGGGATACCTCCAGTCCTGACTGACTCCTGTGACGAGTCTGACGACACACAGCAGCACCAGGACCGACCGACTGTGGCCCCTTCGCAGCCAGAGCCAGGTGAGGAGCCAGGGATCGGATTGGGAAGGGGGGGCGGCCTAGTCTAAGGCCTTAGGCCTGGTGTGGCGATTGGCGAAATATGAACTTTGTGCTGCACTGCTGCTGCTTACTGGCTGAGCTGACTCAGACTGCACTGCTGATATTGCTTGTAAGCTTAAAAGTCTCCAATTATCTGTCTATATAATATAACAACCTGTTATATATTTATAGACAGATAATTGGAGTCTTTTAAGCTTTACAAGCAATATCAGCACTGCAGTCAGCTCAGCCAGTATAGCACAAAGTTCATATAATTTCACCACACCAGGCCTAAGGTCTAGTAAGAAATATTATTCCAGAGGGGGTAAAGCAAACATAATTGCATTGTAGAATATTTAAAAAAAAATTCTCAGTCACTTTGCCGAGTAACTAGTTACTTTGCCAATAAAGTAACTGAGTCACTAACCCAATTACTTTTTCGGACAAGTAACTTGTAACTGTAACTAATTAGTTTTTTTAAGGAAGATGAGCAACACTGGTCTCTACCAGCTTTGCACATCTAGAGAGTGACATTTTTGCCCATTCTTCTTTGCAAAATACCTCAAACTCTGTCAGATTGGATGGAGAGCGTCTGTGAACAGCAATTTTCAAGTCTTGCCACAGATTCTCAATTGGATTTAGGTCTGGACTTTGACTGGGCCATTCTAACACATGAATATGCTTTGATCTAAACCAATCCATTGGTTGTATGTTTAGGGTTGTTGTCCTGATGCCCCAGTCTCAAGTCTTTTTCAGCCTCTAACAGGTTTTGTTTTAATGCACACACATACACACGATAAGAAATTCTGGCAAGAAAACCATGGATTTTTTCTGATGGAATGTTAGCTCAAACTTGTGTTGCATACACGCAGTTCACACTTGTCGGAAAAACAAGACGTATGACAAGCCGAAATCAATGAAGTTCGATAGGCAGTTCGGCTCTTCTGCTTGATTCTGAGAATGCGCGTTTTTTTGCGCATCGGTATTGCATACAGATGAGCGGATTTTCCGATAGGAACTTTTTCAGTCTGAAAAACAGAGAACCTGCTCTCAAGCTTTTGTTGGCGGAAATTCCGACAGAAAAAGTCAGATGGAGCATACACACGGTCTGAATTTCCGACCAAAAGCTCACATCGGACATTTCTTGTCGAAATTTCCGATTGTGTGTACGCGGCATAAGATTGCCCTGTATTTGGCTCCATCCAGCTTCCCATAAACTCTGACCAGCTTCTTTGTCCCTGCTGAAGAATAGCATCCCCACAACATGATGCTGCCACCACCATGTTTCACGGTGGGGATAGTGTGTTCAGGGTGATGTGCAGTGTTAGCTTTCTGCCACACATAGCGTTTTGATTTTAGGCCAAAAAGTTCAATTTTGGTCTCATCTGACCAGAGCACCTTCTTCCACATGTTTGCTGTGTCCACCACATGGCTTCTCGCAAACTGCAAACAGGACTTCGTTCTTACGGCTTTCTTTCAACAATGGCTTTCTTCTTGCCACTCTTCCATAAAGGACAGATTTGTGGAGTGCACGACTAATAGTTGTCCTGTGGACAGATTCTCCCGCCTGAGCTGTGGATCTCTGCAGCTCCTCCAGAGTTACCATGGGCCTCTTGGCTGCGTAATGCTCTCCTTGCCGGGCCTGTCAGTTTAGGTGGACAGCCAAGTCTTGGTAGGTTTGCAGTTGTGCCATACTCTTTCCATTTTCGGATGATGGATTAAACAGTACTCCATGAGATGTTCAAAGCTTGGGATATTTTTTATAACCTTAACCTGCTTTAAACTTCGCCACAACTTTATCCCTGAGCTGTCTGGTGTTTTCTTTGGCCTTCATGATGCTGTTTGTTCACTAAGGTTCTCTAACAAACCTATGAGGGCTTTACAGAACAGCTGTATTTATACTGAGATTAAATTACACACAGGTGGACTCTATTTACTAATCAGGTGACTTCTGAAGGCAATTGGTTCCACTAGATTTTAGTTAGGGGTATCAGAGTAAAGGGGATTGAATAAAAATGCACGTCACACTTTTCACATATTTATTTGTAAAAAAAAATTTAAAAACATTTATCATTTTCCTTTCAGTTCACAATTATGTGCCACTTTGTGTTGATCTATCACATAAAATCCCAATAAAATACATTTATGTTTTTGGTTGTAACATGACAAAATGTGGAAAATTTCAAGGGGTATGAATACGTTTTTAAGGCCTTGTGTCTCTCTGCAAGATCAGTTTTTCTTTCTCGGACAATGATGGCCCCTGCTGCTACTGAGCCTCCTGTGAGAAGAGGGGAGAGAAGAGAAGTGCTGCTGCAGATGGGTACAGCGCCAAATCAAAATCAGGCTGGGGGGGGGGGGGGGGACTGATATGGAAAGTTTTTTTTACCTTAATGCACCTTTAATGATGGGGTGTAAATTCAAGGCTTTCACTGCCGTAATGTGTCTTTTTCTTGTTACCCTTTTAACCCCTTGGCGCCAGCCATATGCAAATATGCGGCCTCTCGGCACCTGGTTCTTAGTGCCAAGGGTCTGCATATTTGCGTGAATTGTTGCCTATACACCTGTGCTGAGAGCGCGCATGCTGTACGCTCCTAGCACAGTTGGCGTTGCCTAACCGAAAGCTACGATCGCTCGTTGCGATCAGGAGTTTTCAAACCATGTAATTGCCATGACCGCCAATCACGTGATCTTAATTCACGCCCCGCCTCCCGGCATCATAAACCTCTTAAAGGGCCAATAGGCGTTGGCACTGGTGCTAAGAGTTTAATAACACATTTTCTTCGTAACACTGTAATAATTAATATTGTCCTTTTTTTCTTAAGCTGGGACACAGCTGGACAAGAGAAGTTCAAATGCATTGCATCGGCATATTACAGAGGAGCACAAGGTTAGATTACAGGATAAATGCAGAATCATCCGAATTACAATGAGTCCTTTCTTTGTGTCCCATCATCCAGATGTTCTACAATGAATCTGGTTTGCATCAATAAATTCATGTTGTAAAGTTTTTTTTTTTTTTTCTTTTAGTGATTATTACTGCTTTTGATCTGGGTGACATTCAAACCCTTGAGCACACTAGGTAGGTACCTGGTATGTGGGTAGCCCCAAGAGATTGCGAGCAGACATACAATATCTTGCTATGTGATATCTTTTTTTTTTTTATAAGGAAATTTATGCTGAGTGAAATGTTTTCGTTGTCACCGGTGGACTTATTTTCTGAAAATGTTAGGCTGACTCAATAGCTCCAATAAACTAACAGTCCGAGGAAGGGTCAGCAATGAAATCCCATTGAAATTCCTTTAATTTCCCATTGAATTCCTTTAAATTCCTTTAAAGTGATACATTTTAACCTCCAAGATCTTACCTGTCACAGTTTCCAGTGCTGTGTGTACTCATTATCCTCAATGTTCACATACTTTTTGGTTTGATAAGTGGATTATACATAACCCTTTCTAACCTCCTAAACCAGTGGTCTCCAAACTGCTTGACTTTATCCAGCCCTTGGGGCAGTATTTCTCCTACTAACACCATTAAATTGAATTCTTTCCAATGGCACCAACAAGGACTATACCCCCCACTGATACCAATGATGGGCACCCTTCTACCCAATGATACCAATAATAGGATACTATTCTTCCAACTGACACCAGTGATGGGGCACTATTTATCCTACTGACACCAATGATGGAGCACTATTCCTGCCACAGACACCAATGATGGAGCACTATTCCTGCCACAGACTCCCAATGATGGGGAATTATTCCTCCCACTGACACCAATGATGGGGCATTATTCCTCCCACTGACACCAATGATGGGGCATTATTTCTCCTACTGACACCAGTGATGAAGCACTATTCCTGCCACAGACTCCCAATGAAGGAGCTCTATTCCTGGACAACAGAATAAAAAATCTCCTGCGCTCCAGTGTTTCACTCGACATCGGTGGTGTAATCCAGTCTTTGGTTCAAGGCAAAGTTTAGAGTCTTGTAGCCCTCCTCAGAACAAATGGGTATTCATATAGCTAAAAAGAAAAGAAGGGGGGGGGGGCGCATCGACCTAGTGCATTACCAATATAAAAGTTTTATTAAAAATAGAATAAAAGCAATGGTCCTACTCACAAACAAGTTTAGGTAAAGGCTTTTCTGACAGTCGAGCAGGATCTCTTGGCACCTATAAACAGGACTCGATGACAAGAGGGTCGGACAGTACACCAAAACGGCTGAACAGCTGACGCGTTTCTGGGGTGCACCCCTTTTGGACCGCTTAGGCTCTGAAGAAAGGGGTGCGCCCAGGGTTGCCAACTGTCAGTAAATTTACAAACAGTTTGTAAAATCTGTACTTTTTGCATCTGTCCTTGATTGTCCATTACGGACATGTAGGCTGCATGTCTGTAACTGACATTCATTACCAGAAGCAACAATTATGGACTTTACAAACTGTTTGTAAATTTACTGAAAATTGGCAATCCTGGGTGCGCCCCAGAAACGCGTCAGCCGTTTTGGGGTACCGTCCGACCCTCTTGTCATCGAGTCCTGTTTACAGGTGCCAAGAGATCCAGCTTGACTGTCAGAAAAGCCTTTACCTAAACTCGTTTGTGAGTAGGACCATTGCTTTTATTCTATTTTTAAAAAAACTTAATGCACAAGGTTAGTGCGCCCTCCTTCTTTTTCTTTGGAGCACTATGCCTGCCACAGACACCAATCATGAGGCACGATTCCTCCCACTGACACCAAAAATGGGGCATTATTCCTCCTACTGACCCCACTAATGGGAAATGTTTCCTGCCACTAAGGATGTGGCATTGTTTACTGACACCAGGACATTTTCTACTCCTACTGGCCACAGTCCACCCCCCTAAAGTCTAAAGAACAGTAAATTGGCGCTTTGTTTAGAAAGTTTGGAGACCCCTGTCCTAAACCTTATGCCTTGTACACACGACCGGTTTTCACGACGAAAAAACTGCCATTTTTTTATATTGGTCGTGAAAACCGGTCGCGTGTATGCTCCCTAGCAGTTTTCTCGACGAAAAAACTGCCCGGAAAAAAATTGAAACCAGCTCTCCTTTTTCTCGTCGTGTTTCCCATCAGTCTTTTTCTCATCACGAAAAATGGTCGTGTGTATGCAGGGGTGGACTGGCAACTCATGGGGTCCCTGGGAAATAGAAGATTATGGGGCCCCCGGCTTACAGATGGCCACCACGCCAGGAGGCATTGCATAGGCAGGGCAGCTAAAATCTCAGGATTTTCACATCAAAAGGATGTCGGTTTTGGACATATCAGGGACAGATGTAAAAAAAAACACAGATTTTTACATACTGTCGCTGGTTTTATTGAGCCTGGCAACCCTGATGGGCCCCCCTAGTGGTATGGGGCCCTCGGGCACTGCCCAAGAGTCCCAATGGTCAGTCCGCCCCTGTGTGTATGCTCTGAGGGGAAAAACAACGCGCAAGCTAAGAATCAAGTATGCAGCCCAAAAACAGACCAAAGGGTGGCGCCATTTGAAAGGAACATCCCCTTTATAGTCCTGTCGTACGCGTTGTACGTCACCGCGCTTTGGTCGAACGTTTTTTTGCATGAACGTGTGTATGCAAGTCAGGCTGGAGAGGAATCACGTCAGGAAAAACTTTGTTTTTTTTCCTGCCGAGAAAAATGGTCATGTGTACGAGGCATGACAGCAGTTGGCCAATAGTGAAGCCTCGTACACACGTCCGAGGAACTCGACGGGCAAAACACATCGTTTTGCTAGTCGAGTTCTTTGTGAAGCCGCCGAGGATCTCAGCGAGCCAAATTTTCCCATTCCCGTTGAGGAAAAAGAAGACATGCTTTCTTTTTGGCCCGACGAGATCCTCAACGGTTTCCTCGTCGAAAAGTGTACACACGACCGGTTTCCTCGGCAAAAAAAAAAAAACAGCAAGCTTCTTGCTGGTTTTTGCCGAGAAACTCGGTCATGTGTACGAGGCCTAAAGGTTTAGGAAGCCAGAGAAAGTGGACTCATTCGACAGAGTTTCTTCTTACCAGAGTTTATGAGCATTCCAAGTACCCAAGATGCTCAAAGGGGAGTTCCAGCCAATTTGTATGTTTATTAAAAGTCAGCAGCTACAAAAAGTGTAGCTGCTGGCTTTTAATAAACAGACATTTACCTGCTCCAGCGCTCCAGCGACGCGCCGGCTGTGGCTCCGCTCCTCTCCCCCCCTCCCCGGCCGGCGTCTTCATTCTCAGTGTGGGCACCCGGCCGTGACAGCTTTCGGCTTCACGGCCGGGCACCCACTGCGCATGCGCGAGCGGCACTGTGCATGCGCGAGCTGCGCAGCCCGGCGCTGCGCCGTGTAATTGGCCAGGAGATCGCCTAGGACCTGTGACGTGTCCTAGGCGATCGCCTACAGCAGCCCCTTCCTGTAGGCGATTAAGCTTAGTCGCCTACAGGAAGGAGGAAGTGGGACAGGAAGTCCCACTCTTCCTGAAGCCCCCACTCCCCCCCCCAAAAAAATTACATGCCAAATGTGGCATGTAAGGGGGAGAGGAGTGGGTTAAGAGGAAGTTCCAAATTTGGGTGGAACTCCTCTTTAAATAAAAAATATATCTGATATGCCGTTACCCACAGGTGTAGCTTTGTGCTGACTGGATTAAATAAGTATTTTATAATTAGGTTGGCTGTAAGTATTTAAGCAATGCTCTTACCGATTTCAGGCACTGGCTGCAGGATGCTCTGAGAGAAAATGAACCCGATTCATGCTCCGTATACCTAGTTGGGGCTAAAAAAGACACATTGGTGAGTAAAAAGGTCTGTAGTTTATCTCATTTCAGCATCGTGTAAATGTTTGGGAAGCTTTCTGCTTCATACAGGAATTCAAGTGTTGCATGTTGGCATTGTAAATATGCTGAGATTTGCTCACACAATAGCACCTTTGTAATAGAATTGATAAATGCACTGTACATGTCAGATAGAACACAAAGAGCAACCTGAAATGTAGTTTTGTGAGTTCATTGTACACAAACATTAGAAGTTATGCTGATGTACCATCATTCAAACAGAGTCTCTTCTTACCTTTGACGAGATGTAATCCTATTTATTTGGGAGGGTAATACAAAGGAGGAGGCATGGCCAGGATTTCCTACAAATTTACTCTATACAGTGTTAAATAAAGCCTTATTATAGCCAAAACTGCTGTTCTAGTTTTAGGACGTGGAAGGCTTCTATCCTATCAGGCTTTTATTGCTGATTGTGTCTCCTCTTCTCACTTCCTGCACCAGTGGCACCCTGTTCCACCTTGGCACACAGGAGGTGCTGGGGAGAAAAAGTGTATGTCAAGGCAAAATAAACTACAAAAAAAAAAACACATGCGATGCATGTCTGTAATACGTGCACATTTCCTCACGATTTTTTTTATGTATAATTTAATAATATAATAATACTAAGTAAGTACAGATAAACAAAAACTTGTTAATTTTGCCAGAAATCCAGTATGCGTCTAACTGCATTTTTGACCTGAGAACAGAGTGCATCTACAGATCAAAGGGATGAACTTCAACATGTAGATGAAGTCAGTTTAAAGCAACCTGTCAAGTAAAAAAAATATATAATTGTATTTGGTTTTTTTTATGTAACACTGAAAGGCTTAAAGCGGAGTTCCACCCAAAAATGGAACTTCCGCTTATCCCACTCCTCACCCCCTTACATGCCACATTTGGCATGTAATTTTTTTGGGGGGGGAGTGGGGGCTTCAGGAGAAGGGGACTTCTTGTCCCACTTCCTCCTTCCGCCGAGGGGCTGCAAAGGCGATTAAGCTTAACCGCCTTTTGGCAGCCCCTCCCTGTAGGCGATCGCCTAGGACACGTCACAGGTCCTAGGCGATCGCCTGTCCAATCAAACAGCGCAGCGTGGGGCCGAGCCGTGCGCGCATGCGCAGTGCCGCTCGCGCATGCGCAGTGGGTGCCCGGCCGTGAAGCCGAAAGCTGTCACGGCCGGGTGCCCACAGTGACAATGAAGACGCCTGCCGGGGAGGGGGGAGAGGAGCGGAGCCCCGGCCGGCGCGTCGCTGGAACGCAGGAGCAGGTAAGTGTCTGTTTATTAAAAGCCAGCAGCTACACTTTTTGTAGCTGCTGACTTTTAATAAACATAAATATTGGCTGGAACTCCCCTTTAAGCCCTGTACACACTTTTGAGAACCCGGCAGGAAAACTGCCATGAGAGCTTTGGCCGGGAATTCCGGCTGTGTGTATGCTCCATCGGCACTGCCTCGCAGTGTTTCCCATAGAAAATCTGGAGGGAAAACAACTGTCGGGAATCCCGACGGGAAAATAGAGAGCAGGTTCTCTATTTTCCCACCGGGATTCCCGGCTGTTTTCCTGTCCGGAAAACTGCGAGGAAGTATACACACGGGCGGTTTTCCCGGCCAAAAACTCTCCCCGCAGTTTTCCTGGCTGGAAAACCGGTCGTGTGTACGAGGCTTTAGAAACGTAGAAAAGCTTAGGTTTCTACCCTTCATCACTCTACAAACAAAGGTGCTTTAATGCTGTTTGTGCTTCTTTTGGACAGATTTCCTATAATTTCCTGTTCTTGGTGACAGGATAGAAGCAACTTAAAGTGTTACTAAACCCAGGACCCTGCATTCACGATATCTGGTCTCCCACCATACACAGAACATAGAAATGCAACCAATTTAGTAAATATAAACTGCCAAACAACCTTTTCTCATCAGCAGTATATAGCAGTCTTGTGACTTCTATCATTGCCTGATTAAAGCTTGTTGGAGGAGTTTTCATACTGCACTGGCTGTCCTGTCAGGATGCAGGTCCCCTGACCCTCTGTCTGGACAGTGCTGATTGGCCCACATGCAAGAAAAAAAACTCTCTAGCAATTCATCCTTCTTATAGGTCTACCAACAGGGCCCTTTCAGATATCTGGAGACACAGAATTAACGAGACACGAGAGTCAGGTTGTGCATTCATAAGGTGTCTGATTTTACTGAGATGGCATACAGTATTTATGAGTAGAAAATAAGGGAGGGGGTATTTTTTGGTTACAAAAAATATGGAGAAAACAGGTTTTGCTATCAATAGACAATTAGATGGATACCTGGTCATTTAGTGTTGCCTGAGGGTTAAAACAGGATTCCAGGCTTGGCCAACAACAAACACAACAGGGGGTGTGTTGTTATACAAACATTCCTACATACCATACAGATACATAAGATTATCAGCAAGAGGGAATATACACAGTTAAGCCAGGCAAATATATTTAAGATGGCGGTGTAATTCATATATATTATTCCAATCATTGCACACACCAAACTGAGCATGTGCAGACTGACTCCACTAACTCTGTCTTATCCGGACATGTTTTGGGGACAATGCAAGAAGAGGAGGATATGTGCATACAGGATCAAAAAGCCTTTTTACACAATGCAGATAATTAACCCCTTAGGTTCCACAGTGATTATAACAAGCATGCTTTACTGCATAAACAGACTGATTTTACTGTTGTGGGTTTAGTAACACTTTAGGTCGGCTATACAAGAATCGAAATTCAGCCAAATTTCGATCTGTGTATGGGCTTGCTGGGACTTGTGTACAACCAGTCTGTCTATTTTACCCCAAAAGGATCAGTGCTGCCTGCTATAGCCGCAACACTGATCATTGTATTCTGCCGGCAGGGAGGGCTCCCTGCCAGCAGAATACAATAGCGGCGGCGTAACGTAAATCAGATACGTTACGCCAGCACAGTTTTACGCCCAGATACGAGAATCTGGGCCCTTCTGCCTTAGGTTTACAGAGAACTTAGGTAGCAATCTGTTTCTTTTAATTAATGATCGACATCTTAGTCAATAAAGGCTTGTCGCTAAGGGATTCCATTCTGCCTAGCAGCCATCTTGGCCAAAGTAAACAGTTCAGTTAAGCAATAATTAGCTGTTTACTGGGAAATATCCATGTTCAGGCTTTCAAGTGCCACTCAGAAGAATAAATTCTGAATATGGGTAGATGTATAAAATGAATAGTCTGTAGACATTATACAGAAATTTTTTAATCAATTACAGTAAAACCTTGGTTTGAGAGTAACTTGGTTTGAGAGCGTTTTGCAAGACAAGCAAAGTTTTTAAATACATTTTGACTTGATGTACAAGCGATGTCTTGATATACAAGTAGCGTCATGTCACAACTGAGTATAAAAGAGCGAGGCGCCTCTAAGTGTAGCAATATGGTTACATTTAATGAAGGTACAACATTTAGAAACATATTGCTACACTTAGGCCCCGTACACACGACCGAGTTTCTCGGCAGAATTCAGCCAGAAACTCGGTTCAGAGCTGAATTCTGTCGAGAAACCCGGCCGTGTGTACACTTTCGGCCGAGGAAGCCGACGAGGACCTCGGCGAGGAAATAGAGAACATGTTCTCTATTTCTTTGTTGTTCAATGGCAAAAGTCGGCCCGCCGAGTTCCTCGGCGGCTTCCACACTGAACTCGACGAGGAACTCGATGTGTTTGGCACGTCGAGTTCCTCGGTCGTGTGTACGGGGCCTGAGAGGCGCCTCTCTTCGCTTTTATACTCTGTAGCTCCTTCTGGAGTTTGGTTCTAATCCCCTTGTGGAGGCTTCCATTTGTGGATGGACATTTTATGGTTACATAATCTAGTCACGTTGCTATAATCTTTTTATATGGACTATAAACTGAAGGACCTATGAATAAATGGTTGTGGAACGAATCATCTGAGTTTCCATTATTTCTTATGGGGAAATTTGCTTTGATATACAAGTGCTTTGGATTACAAGCATGTTTCTGGAACTAATTATGCTCACAATACAAGGTTTTTACTGTTTTACTGTATCAAATACACAAGAGTGACTAGATATCCCTGATCTTCACCAGGAGAAGCTACAGAAGCAAGTCTTACTTATGGTAATTCCATGTAATTGTGAGAATTCTGCATTGTACTGATGCTTTACATTTGCCTACCGTATGGTCTCACAATACGAGCTCCTTTCCAGTACATAATGCCAGTTGAATGCATTCCTTAAGACCCGTTCACACGATCGGATATTCCGACAACAATTGTCCGACGGACGTGTTTTGACGGATAATCCGACCGTCTGTATGCTCTATCGGACAATTGTTGTCGGAATTTCGGGCAACAAATGTTGGCTGTGCATGCTCTCAAATTGTCCGACAACAAATATTGGATGGTCATGCTCTCAAATTGTCCGACAACAAATGTGTTCCGTCGTATTATCCGATCGTGTGTACACAAATCCGTTGGACTAAAATCCAAAGTACAAACACGCATGCTCCGAACCAATGCTAACCATCAGACAGCATTAGCAGAAGTTGCCCAAAGGGTGGCGCTAAAGAGCTGAAAAACCACGTAGTTTCATGAATGTTGGATGAAAAAGTTCTGCCGTCTGTATGCAGAACAAGTTCACGGCCAACGCCCTTCGGACAAAAATCTACGGATTTGTCCGATGGAAGTCCAATCGTGTGTGTACGAAGCTTTAGTCATAGAGCTTCGCCACATTCACTCAGCTATTCTCATGCAAAGTGAACAGCCTTAGTAAATTATTCCCATGGTATTAGTACAGTCTAAAATTTCTATTTTTGTGTATTTTGTACAGCCATACATTTTTCTCTCCTTTTGTTTTGTAAGGTTATTGACCTCCATTTTCAGTGTCAGAATTTTGTTCAGTGTTATCTGTCAGCATGATGTCAGCAGGGGTTTATTTACACAAGCCGTTATCCCCTGAACCTGGTACAAAGCTTAGGCTTTTTTACAACTATGGGTCATTATAACAAATTCTTACAAAGTTTCCAGAATTTTTCCCTTTGCTTTCTCATTTTTATAGCAATGCAAACTTAAAGCGGAGTTCCACCCAAAAATGGAACTTACACTTTTTGGAACCCTCCCCCCTCCACTGTCACATTTGGCACCTTTCAGGGGGGAGAAGGGAGCAGATACCTGTCTAATACAGGTATTTGCTCCCACTTCCTGGCATAGATCACTGTGGTGATCGCAGTGTCCTACGCCACTTCCTGTGCCTACTCTGTCCTCCCCCGCTGTCTTCTGGGAGACACCCAGGTCCCAGAAGACAGCAGGGACCAGTAAGGATGAGCATGCGCAGTACGGAACCGGGAAGTGAAGCCGCAAGGCTTCACTTCCTGATTCCCTTACCGAGGATGGCTGCGGCAACAGCCAAGAGCCGAGGGACATATTGTCTTCGGCTGCTGACATTGCGAGCGCCCTGGACAGGTAAGTGTCCTAATATTAAAAGTCAGCAGCTGCAGTATTTGTAGCTGCTGGCTTTTAATAAAAAAAAAATCGGCGGACCTCCGCTTTAATACATACCACATACAACAATTGTATGATTTACTGTAATAGAATAAAAATTGCTATTTATTTATATTTATTAAGACCATTCAAAATGGAATTATGTCGGCTCAAAAAAAACCAAAAAAACTGAGCATTGATGACTGCAATAGTAAAGCTCCTCCTGGCCATATTGGGCCCGAATTTTTGTGCAGTACACTTCTTTTGCAAACAGGTGGCGCTGTTGCTTGTAAGAGCCTTGGGGTGTTTACAGTACGGTACTACCAAACTGTATCCCACATTAGTATCAACCTTTGTCTTTGACTGTGATTTCTACTTAAAACTTTTTCTTAAGGCTGGATTCACCATTGCGAATTCGCAATAGCAGGGGATTTTGACCGGCTCTCTATGGAGCTGGTTCACATATATCCGATGTGGCTCCGATGCAAATTTGCACAGGATCCCTATGCATCTTTTGGTCTGTTTCAGGTCGGAATTCATCCAAAAATTCGGGCTGAAATCGGACCTGAAACAGTCAAAAAGGGCACACAGGACCGCATCGGTATTAGGTGTGAACCCAGCCTAAAGGTGTTTACAGAATTGGATACAGGTATGAAGTACAGCCAGTGCCGACCCAAGACATTGTGCTCCCTGGGACCAAGAATGAAACGCTGCCCCCCCCCCAGAAAAAAAATCACGCCAACCAAAAGGCCCCCACATTCATTATTTTATATCATAATAACTAAAGGGGACCCGTCATGGCTCTATACATGTTTAAAGGAGTATAAAGAGGACCTGTCATTGCTCTATACATGTATAGGAGTATAACGAGGACCTGTCATGGCTCTATACATGTATAGGAGTATAAAGAGGACCTGTTATGGCTCTATACATGTATAAGAGTATAACGAGGACCTGTCATGGCTCTATACATGTATATAGAGGACCTGTCATTACTCTTTACATGTAAAGGAATATCAAGAGAACCTGTCATGGCTCTATAAATGTATATAGGACTATAAAGAGTACTTGACATGGCTCTATACATGTATAACGGAGTATAACAAGGGCCTATCATGGCTCTATAGATGTATAAAGAGAACCTGTCATGGCTCTATACATGTATAAAGAGGACCTGTCATGGCTCTATACATGTATATAGAGGACCTGTCATTACTCTTTACATGTAAAGGAATATCAAGAGAACCTGTCATGGCTCTATAAATGTATATAGGACTATAAAGAGTACTTGACATGGCTCTATACATGTATAACGGAGTATAACAAGGGCCTGTCATGGCTCTATAGATGTATAAAGAGAACCTGTCATGGCTCTATACATGTATAAAGAGGACCTGTCATGGCTCTATACATGTATATAGAGGACCTGTCATTACTCTTTACATGTAAAGGAATATCAAGAGAACCTGTCATGGCTCTATAAATGTATATAGGACTATAAAGAGTACTTGACATGGCTCTATACATGTATAAAGGAGTATAACAAGGGCCTGTCATGGCTCTATAGATGTATAAAGAGAACCTGTCATGGCTCTATACATGTATAAAGAGGACCTGTCATGGCTCTATACATGTATATAGAGGACCTGTCGAGACTCTTTACATGTAAAGGAAAATAAAGAGGACCTGCCATGGCTCTATAAATGTATATAGGAGTATAAAGAGGACCTGTCATGGCTCTATACATGTATAAAGGAGTATAACGAGGGCCTGTCATGGCTCTATAGATGTATAAAGAGGGCCTGTCATGGCTCTATAGATGTATAAAGAGGGCCTGTCATGGCTCTATACATGCATATAGGCGTATAAAAGGACCTGCCATGGCTCTATACATGTATCCAGGAGTATAAAGGGACCTGTGAATTGCCGGCGGCCACAATGTCTTTTGCGCAAACTAATCAATGTACGCTAATTGTGTTTTTTTTTTGTACCAAAAATATGTAGAAGAATACATATTGGCCTAAACTGAAGAAAATAGTTTATTTTTCTAAATTTTGGGGATATTTATTATAGCAAAAAGTTAAAAAATATATAAATTTATAGCACAAAAAATAAAAACCGCAGAGGTGATCAAATATCACCAAAAGAAAGCTCTATTTGTGGGGAAAAAAAGGACATCAATTTTATTTGGGTAGCGGAGCTGGCGGAACGGGCTGGTGGCCATCAGTATGCTGCCCCCCTAAAAGTGCTGCCTGGTACCCATGGTACCACCCGGTCCCATCATAGGGCCGGCCCTGAGTACAGCAAATATCTGTGTCTGTGTCAATGTAGTGGTTTCCAGCTGACGCTTCATCGGGCAATTACAATTAGAATTTTCCTCTCCATACAGATCCTTGCGTCCATAGCATATTATTCCCCCTTATGTTTCCGTGGTTGCTGCTCTGGAGGAATGTTTGCCTGTATCTAGCGGAAATGTCCCATAGTTAAACAATTTTAGACACACATTTGTGTCCAATTATTATACATGGTGACTGGCTTCCCCTTTCACAAGGACCCATATGAGGCCTTATTGGATAGAAAACGGGTCGGGTGAACTAAAATCTAGTTCCGGCTTGTCAAACATATTCATTATGGCGATAATGTGTGTGATAGGTCAGGTAAACTTCTGTCCTCATAGTAGTTAAAGTCTCACATGAAATATGCCAAACAATTCCCTTTTAGCAAACCATAAGACTCCTTACCCACATTTGGAGAAAATAAAATGTCCATGGGTTTGCCAATTACCTGTCCCTCAATTTTCACAATAACCTATTGAGATTGGACCCTCCGAATAGCTATGAAGCCTCGTACACACGACCGAGTTTCTCGGCAAAAACCAGCAAGAAACTTGCTGGGAGATATTTTTTTGCAGAGGAAACCGGTCGTGTGTACATTTTCGTTGGGGAAACTGTCGAGAAACTCGACGAGCCAAAAAGAGAGCAAGTTCTCTATTTCCTCGACGGGAGTCTCAAATTGGCTCGTCAAGTTCCTGGTCGGACTGGTTTCCGTCGAGAATCTCGAGCGTGTGTATGCTAAGAAACCCACGCTTGCTCAGAATAAAGTATGAGACGGGAGTAAAAGTAGCATTTGTAATGGAGATAACACATTTTTCACGCTGTAACTATACTAGACTATAAAGTGCAAATCGTCTCTTAACAAACTTTTACTTAACACGCAAACACATGAGATTAGCAAAACCAGCCCCAAGAGTTTAGCCAGTGGAATTGAACTTCCCCTGCCGTTGTATGTGTTGTATGTCACCGCGTTTGAGAACAAGGAGATTTGGTCTTGACTGTGTGTACGCAAAGCAAGCTTGTCGAGTTCCTCGACAAGCCTAACAAGGAACTCGACGAGGAAAACGATGTGTTTCGCCTGTCGAGTTCCACGGTCGTGTGTACGAGGCCTGAGGACTGCATATCTGAGTTGTCACCCTGCCCTTATTTTTAGGTCCCCTCTTTCTGGACCCTTGTGGTGCCTTCCCTATGCCTCTGCTTTTCCCCTCAAGCTGCTATCTTATATTTGGATTCATACACCCCACCTCCATTCCCAGGGCTTCTGTTAGAAGCAGGCCTCATACAGCCTGCCTGACAGCCCCCCCCCCATGCCACCTCAGTGTAAAAGCCTGAGTGTTTTCACACTGGGGCGGTGCACTTGCAGGGTGTTAGAAAAAGTCCTGCAAGCAGCATCTTTGGTGCGGATTGGGAGCGCTGTATACCAACCAGGCCAATATACATGCCCTACCCTACATGCTTATGCTGTGTGTGTTTTAGGCCAATGTACAGTATAGTGTTACTGGTCATTATTATTATTATACAGGATTTATATAGCGCCAATAGTTTATGCAGCACTTTACAACTTGAGGGTAGACAGTACAAATACAATACACTTTAATACAGTTGGAGTCAGAGGGCCCTGCTCCTTAGAGCTTACAATCTAAGGCCTCGTACACACGGCCGAGGAACTCGTCGTAAATTAAACATCGTTTTCCTCGACGAGTTCCTTGTTAGGCTTGTCGAGAATCTTGAGAAGCTTTCTTTGCATACACACTGTCAAGACAAAATCTCGTTGTTCTCAAACGCGGTGACATACAACACGTACGACAGCACTATAAAGGGGAAGTTTGATTCCACTGGCGCCACCCTTGGGGCTGCTTTTGCTAATCTCATGTTACTGCGTGTTAAGTAAAAGTTTGGTGAGAGACGATTCACTCTTTTCAGTCTGTTACAGGATGACGAATGTGCTACCTCCATTACAAACCCTACTTTTACCGAAGGCACGCTCCTATCTCATACTTTATTCTGAGCATGCGCGGGTTTCTAAGCATACACACGAACGTGTTTCTCGTTGTAAACCAGCTCGACGAGGAAATTGAGACTCCCAACGAGGAAAAAGAGAACTTGTTCTCTTTTTTTCTCGTCGAGTTCCACGACAGTTTTCTCGACGAAAAACATACACACGACCGTTTTCCTCTGCAAAAAAGCTCTGCCACCAAGTTTCTTGATGGATTCTGTCGAGGAAAATGGTCGTGTGTACGAGGCCTCAGAGTGAAGGTCAAGAGATACAAGAGGTAATAACTGTGGGGGATGTGCTGAGAAGATAAATGGACAGTTTTTAGGTGGGGGCCAGATAGGCTTCTCTGAAAAGATGAGTTTTCAGGGATGAAAGTGGACAAAGTAGGAGAAAGTCAGACAGATTGGGGTAGAGCATTCCAGAGGATGGGAGAGGCTCTGGAAAAGTCCTGAAGGCAAGCATGGGATGAGGAGCGAAGAGAACAAGAGGTTGGTATTTTGAGACTAGTTTACTGATGTAGCTGGGGGCCAGGTTGTAGATGGCTTTGTAAGTTATTGTTAGCATCTTGAATTTAGTTTGTTGGTTAAGTGGCAGCCAATGGAGGGATTGGCAGAGGGGTATAGCAGACGCTGAGTGGCAGCAACATTCATGATGGACTGAAGTGGGGATAGCCTATTTAGAGTAAGCCAATGAGGAGGGGGCTGCAGTAGTCGAGGCGAGAGATGACCAGGGAGTGGAGTAGAAGCTTTGTGGTGATAGGAAGGGGTGTATCATAAACCCTAGAATGTTTTAGGGCTGTGCTTGTATGTTCTTGGACATATATGCATTATATTCCTTCTCTGCTTTGTTCTAGTCAGAGGCTGAATATGAACGGACAAAGCAAGATGCTTTGAAATTTGCTGAGGAAATGAATGCAGAATATTGGTCTGTCTCTGCCAAAACAGGTAACTATATCAACTGCTAATAATCAATACAATTCCAATGCATCATACACAGACAAAACAACACATATCCAGTGCAATGAACAACAAAGTAGCCATGGGAAAAATGGTGTGACTTGTTTCTTTTCTCAGGTGAACATGTAAAGGATTTCTTTTTTCGGGTGGCAGCTCTGGCCTTTGAACAGTCCATGAAAAGGGAGTTGGAGAAGAGCAGATATATCACAGCACAGATTGGAGCTGGCAGTCTTATACGTATGTGTGCCTGGTCTTATATTTTATACTGGAAAAGTGTGAACCTGTTAGGGCCAACATTTTAGGCGAAATCAGGGAAAACTCTGCATAGTTCATAAAGATTCATCAACCTCTTTGGCCTTGTACACACGACCGAGGAACTCGTCGGAAAAGACACATCGTTTTCCTCGACGAGTTCCTTGTTAGGCTTGCTTTGCGTAAACACTGTCAAGACAAAATCTCCTCGTTCTCAAACGTGGTGACGTGCAACACATACGACGGCTGGGGAAGTTCGATTCCACTGGCACAACCCTTGGATCTGCTTTTGCTAATCTCATGTTACTGCGTGTTAAGTAAAAGTTTGGTCGGAGACAATTTGCACTTTTCAGTCTGTTACAGTGTGAAAAATGTATTATCTCCATTACAAATGCTACTTTTACTCCCGTCTCATACTTTATTCTGAGCATGCGCGGGTTTCTTAGCATACACACGCTCGAGTTTCTCGTCGAAAACCAGCCCGACGAGGAAATTGAGACTCCCGTCGAGGAAAAAGAGAACTTGTTCTCTTTTTTCCTCGTCGAGTTCCTCAACAGTTTCCTCGATGGAAAACGTACACACGACCGGTTTCCTCGGCAAAAAAGCTCTCCCACCAAGTTTCTTGATGGATTCTGTTGAGTTTCTCGGTCGTGTGTACGAGGCCTTCTAGGTTAAAGAGAAAAATGTGTTATTTGCCTCCCTGTTTTTTGGGTGCTGATATAAAGTATCACTATAGGTGTGCGCACAGGGTGTACCGGGTGTGCCCAGGCACACCCTAATCACCCCATGCACATTAGTGTTATGGCTCTGTGTAGCAACAGGAACATGGGAAATATCTCCCTCTTACCGGTTCTGCCAAGAGAAGTGTTTATGCTCTTCTCTTTCACTGTGTCAGCAGGGAGATCAGTGTGCCGGGGTCATATATATGTAGATACATACACATGCATGTGTATTTGCACTTAAAGGTGCACACCCTAATGCATTAGACTGTGCACACCTATAAGTGTCACCCAACGATGCACATTTGCTTTCTATCCTGGATAAAATTAAATCCCATGTCAGTTAGCTTCAGCATAAAGATCTGTATATGCTAAGGACTTTACGGGGACGAGCCAATCAAATGATCAGGAAATTTGATTTCTTGGGGCATTTTGTACAAAAAAGGGTACAGGTTTTTTTTAGTGTTGCCATGGCAGCAAACAAGCAGCATGTCAATTTTTTTGGCAGCTGTAGAAAATTATAGTTGAAATGGTAGAATAATTTTTAATAAATTACATAATGGCCTGTTTATATCATCATTTTGGTATATAATATATATAGAAGTGGGGTTTTCTTTATTATTGTTATACTTGCCAAGGTACATTGTTATCTTCCATTCATTATATTATGCTGTTTTGCTGCTGAGTTCTCCTTCACAATTGAGCTTCAACCTAAGGAGATCATTCATATTCATGCATTTGCTTGAGCTGCCCATAGTTGGTGTCATTAATGCATTTTTCTTATTATTTTAGTTACTTCTATAACAAAGATACAGAATGTGCAGAGTTAACAAATCTTTTTTTTTTTCCTCTTTTTAGATCTTGAAGGAAATTCACCCGAGAAAAGGGAAAATGATTCCCAGCCTAACATGAATTGTTGTTAGATTATGACTGCCTACAGAACAGACCACTTAATACTCTGCAGCTCTTATTGCCACCGGCAGTGTCCAGGCAGCACAGCAAGCCACACGAGTTTCGTCTAAATTGTGACCAAACAATGAAGCTCAAATCCCTCTTTGGGCTTTTAGAGACAACGACAAAACATCTTGAAGTCTGCACTACATTAAGATTTGTCTAGCCTGCAGCACAGCAATAATGTGCCCCTTGCATCAGGGACGCTCTCCATCCTCCCTGGTCGATTTCTGCATCAGCAAGTTCAAATGTATAATCTTACATTATGAAGCTTAGATGACTTTCCAAAAAAAAAAAACAAGACAGTAAATAAGAATATTATAAACCGTGTCTAAAAAAAAAAATGCCAAAGCCTTGCATTTATTTTCCTACATGTATTATGGATTTGTATGTAGTTATTCTCATTTCTAAAAATAATAATTATGACATGAAAAGTCAACTGTTATTGTTATGGCCAGAGCTGGATTTCTGCATTTTCAACGGGTGGTGGCATACGGTGGAAGGGCTGCTGCGGGGAACAAGCCACCCATGCATTAGGGTTCATTGACTAGAAGAGTAGAGCATGTTCAATTTGCAAATGGAATTTTCACTTAGCTTAGTGAATAAGGTGAAGATTTTCTGACCGCAACAATCCAATCGTGTGCAAGAAAAAATCCTTTTTTCTGGTAGATCATTTACTACGCTGTGAACATTCTCTTTTAACACTAAGTGAACATTCCCTTTCAAAATAAAATGTTCTTGCAAAGTGAACATACTCTACCCCTTTAGTAAAAAAAACCCATTATGTTTCAGACTGTAAGTAGACATTTTTGTGAATAAAAAGTATTCCAGTTTCCACAGTTTGTACATCTTTGTTAATTAAATAATGATCTGTGTACCGACAGTTCCCTTAAAGCAGGGGTCTCAAACCGGTGGCCCTCCAGCTATTGCAGAACTACAATTCCCATGAGGCATTGCAAGGCTGACAGTTACAAGCATGACTCCCATAGGCAGAGGCATGATGGGACTTGTAGTTCCGCAACAGCTGGAGGGCTGCCAGTTTGAGACCCCTGACTTAAAGAGTATGTTACCCCAACATTTCATATTCAAGATCTGTTGTACCATGTATTTGTGTTAAAGAGCACCCTGTTCTCTTTGCATTTCTTCATTTGCTTGAAATAGCTGTTGATCCTAACAGAACCCCTGCTTTCCTATTTCAAACTAATCATGGTAGGCATAGAAGCACAACTTTCCCAGTGTAGTCATATTTCTAGCTGTGCTAGGAGCACAGCCTACCTGTCCTCCAATGGCCAAGACTTGTGCTGATACACCCCTTTTCACAGCTCTTCACAGAGAAGATCAGTGTATTGCTGTTTCTCCTTCCTCACCTCTCCAAGCCCCTTATGCAGCTGAGAACAGAGGTCATGTGATCACATAGGAAAAAACGTTTTTCTCTGTTCCTGTTATAAAATGTTGTAAATAAGTATGTTTTCTCCTTCACTGATGAAGTGGCACTGATGATGAGGCACTAATATGCAGCACTGAGGGGCACTGATAGGTGGCATTGATAGGCGCAATGATGGGCACTCATAGGTGGCATTGATGGGCGGCACTGATGGGTGGCACTGAAAGGCAGCATTGACGAGGAGGCACTGTCAGGCATTACTGATTGGCATCTATAATGGGCATGGTTGGCACCTCTAATAGATACTGGTGGGCATCCTCGGTGGGTCTGCACAGATAATCAATCAATGCAGATCCCCACCTGTCAGGAGAGCAGCCGATCGGCTCTCCTCTACTCGCGTCTGTCAGTGTGAGTGGAGGAAAAGCCAATAAACGTCTCTTCCTGTTTACACTGTGATCAGCTGTGATTGGAAACAGCTGATCACATGGTAAAGAACCTACGTCAGAGGCTCTTTACCAAGATCGAAGATGCGGTGTGTCAGACTGACACACCACACCAACGATCGCCGCACTGCACGCCCCCACGGGCGCGCAATCACGGCTTATCCTGTTGGAGGTCATATGATGTCCAGTCAGGATAACTTGACCACTTTCCGGTTGTCATTCTGCTATATGGCAGGTGGGAAGTAGTTAAGAATGAATGGCAGCCCTGCGTATTTTAAAACAGCAGTGGAAGGTTGCAGACTGTGGATGGTTGCGGGTGTGGGAATCACTGCATGGCTTCGGCATTGTTCCAATATTCATTGAGGGCTGGTTTACACCAGACGCATGGGGTTGGGCATAGACAAATCAAAAATCCTTGTTCTCCATCATGGCAGATCACACCACCATAAAGGTCATAGAAATGGGGAAGCAGCAGGGTGGTGAGCCTTACATTGTATAAACTGTCTGTGCCGCAACTGACGCACTAGTAAGTGATTTTGTTCATATAAAAATCTTGTTCTCAGTATCATAAACAGCCTCTATGTAATGTTTACCAGGCTGTAAAGGTAAATCACAAAGTATAATTGACATTTTTTTATACATTTCCTGCAAAGTGCTCTTTGTTTCTAAAAACATAAGAAAATGATGTCCATTTTAATGTTTTAATTTTAATTTACTGCGTATCGTGATATCTATATTGCCGTGTCCTTAAATCCTCTTGCAATAAAATAAAATAAAAAATAAATGTTTATTGTGCATTGAGCCTGGAAGATTGTATTTGATTAGCAAGCAAAGCTAAGTTTTTTTAATTAGCCATTCAGATTGGGACATTATTTCAGGTCATTAGCCATGTGACCTCAGCGCATGAATCAGCAGTCCTGTGAATGGAATAATCAATTGGTGCTACGTTACCAGTGTTTGCATTGTCTGGAAATGTCCAATCAGCGCCGGGTTCAATGTTTCATTGAGCGGGCATTAAATCTTGCAACCAATTGATAAAATCCGGAGCTCATAAACTAGAGCAAAGGAAAGCAGGGAGGGACCTGAAAGAGTAACTCCACTTTTGTGATCTGTGTACATTCAAAGGATTTTAACCACTTGCTTACTGGGCACATATACCCCCCTCCTGCCCAGGTGAAATTTCAGCTTCCGGCACTGCGTCGCTTTAACTGACAATTGCGCGGTCGTGCGACGTGACTCCCAAACAAAATTGACGTCCTTTTTTCCCCACGAATAGAGCTTTCTTTTGGTGGTATTTGATCACCTCTGCGGTTTTTATTTTTTGCGCTATAAACAAAAAAAGAGGGACAATTTTGAAAAAAAAAACAATATTTTTTACTTGTTGCTATAATAAATAGCCCAATTTAAAAAAAAAAAAAAAAAAAAATCCTCAGTCTAGGCCGATACATATTCTTCTACATATTTTTGGTAAAAAATAAATAAAAAAAATCGCAATAAGCGACTGGTTTGCGCAAAAGTTATAGGGCCAGATTCACATACATTTCCGCTACGCAGCGGCGGCGTAACGTAATCCATTTACGTTACACCACCGCAAGTTTGCAGCGTAAGTGCCTGATTCACAAAGCACTTACCTGTAAACTTGCAGCGGTGTAACGTAAATGTGCTCGGCGCAAGCCCGCCCAATTCAAATGGGGCGGGCACCATTTAAATAAGGTGCGTTCCCGCGCCGAGCGTACTGCGCATGCTCCGTCGGGTAAATTATCCGACGTGCATTGCGCTAAATGACGTCGCAAGGACGTCATTGGTTTCGGCGTTAACGTAAATGGCGTCCAGCGCCATTCACGGACGACTTACGCAAACGACGTGATGTTTTAAATTTCGACGCGGGAACGACGGCCATACTTAACATGGCTTAGAACACCTAGGGCTCAGCCCTAATTTTACGACGCGTATCTCGACGGAAACAACGTAAAGTTAGAGCGACGGACGGGTATCGCGGACGTTGGGGGATCGCCGTAACTAGTCATTTGCATATTCTACGCCGACCGCAATGGCCTCGCCACCTAGCAGCCGGCATAGAATTGCATCCTAAGATCCGACAGTGTAAGTCAATTACACCTGTCGGATCTTAGGGCTAGCTATGCGTAACTGATTCTATGAATCAGCCGCATAGTTAGGACGGGCGGATCACAGAGATACGACGGCATATCAGGAGATACGCCGTCGTATCTCTTTTGTGAATCTGGCCCATAGTGCCTACACACAGATTTCATAGTTTACACACACAGATCCACGTCCTTGTCTGTGTAACCGCCGATCGCGGGTGCCTGGCGGACATCGCGGCCGCCAGGCACGCGCATCGGCATCTCAGTGATGCAGCGGGCACGCAGTGGCTGGAGGCCGTATATAGACGACCACCCGGCAATTAAGATCCACACTGCCGCCGTAGAAAGTCGTACGGCCGCCAGGAAGTGGTTAATAAACGTTTGTTATTCTGAAGAAATATCTGTTTGTTTGTCCACAGACAATGTGAATCTGTATCGGAGTGCTTTTATAATGATCAATCTCTCTACTGCAGGGCTCTAAAGAGGAAAGTGGCCGGGTCTGCATCCCTTTAGACGTGACTTCCCTTTGTTGCAGAGAATGTCAAAAATCTGATTTGTATCTTAGCCCAGACCTCCGGGAAAACCAGTAAGCCAATCACACAAGCAGAAAATGACAGAACGCCTCCATTTTACAGGAAATTACAGAGCTGCAGATTGAAAAGGAAAGGTCTTCTTTAATAACATTCAATTACAATATGGACTTGGGTCGCAATTGTATACGCTATACACTCACTGGCCACTTTATTAGGTACACCTGTTCAATTATTATTTAGGTACTTATATAGCGCCGTCAATTTATGCAGCACTTTACATGTACATTCACATCGGTCCCTACCCTCAAGGAGCTTACAATCTAAGGTCCCTAACTCACATTCATATACTAGGGCCAATTTAGGCAGAAGCCAATTAACCTGCCAGCATGTCTTTGGAGTGTGGGAGGAAACCGGAGCACCCTGAGAAATCCCACACAGGCACAGGGAGAACATGCAAACTCCAGGCAGGTAGTGCCGTGGTTGGGATTCAAACCAGCAACCCTTTTTACTGCTAGGCGAGAGTGCTACCAACTACACCACTGTGCTGCCCCTTAGTAACACACATTGCTAATCAGCCAATCACATGGCAGCAACTTAATGCATTTAGGCACCTAGACGTGATGAAGACAACTTGCTGAAGTTCAAACTGAGCATCAGAATGGGGAAGAAAGGGGATTTAAGTGACTTTGAATGTGGCATGATTGTTGGTGCCAGACGGGTTGGTCTGAGTATTCCAAAAACTGCTGATCTATTGGGATTTTCACGCATAACCATCTCTAGGGTTTGCAGAGAATGTTCTGAAAAAAGAGAAAATATCCAGCAAGCGGCAGTTGTGTTAATGAAAATGCCTTGTTGAGGTGAGAGGAGAATGGGCAGACTGGTTCGAAATGATAGAAAGGCAACAGTAACTCAAATAACCACTCGTTACAACCAAGGTATGCAGAAAACCATCTCTGAATGCACATCGAACCTTGCTACAGCAGCAGAATACTACACCGGGTGCCATACTTGTCAGCTAAGAACAGGAAACTGAGGCTAGATTTGCACAGGCTCACCAAAATTGGACAATAGAAGATTGGAAAAACATGGTGTGGGGGATATTTTCTTGGCACACCTTGGGCCCCTTAGTACCAATTGAGCATTGTTTAAATGCCACGGCCTTCCTGAGTATTGTTGCTGACCATGTCCATCCCTTTATGACTACAGTGTACCCATCTTCTGATGGCTACTTCCAGCAGGATAATGCACCATGTCACAAAGCTCAAATCATCTCACCACTGGTTTCTTGAACATGACAATGCGATCCCTGTACTCCAATGGCCTCCAGTCACCAGATCTCAATCCAATAGAGCACCTTTGGGATGCGGTGGAACAGGAGATTCGCATCGTGGATGTGCAGCCGACAAATCTGCAGCAACTGCGTGATGCTATCATGTCAATATGGAGCAATCCACTGGTTGAACGAAAAAAAATGTATAACGTATGGCCAGCCAAAGAATGAATCTGCTTAGTGCTTTGGAATATGTCTCTGCAACTCGAAACTAGAACAGGCCCTTGTCCAACCAAACCATAGACGACTTATTTCCACGTTCTGCATTCTTCTAGATAGGCCATTACGTGGCTCCTCAAAGTACAGTGGAGAGGGTTGATGGATATGATTGATCAACTTGGTACATTCAGCCTTCCCATTAACAGCTCGAATCTTGGCTGGTTCCTGCTGAACTGGCTGAGATTAAAACCCTGTATGGGCAGCCTTAGACATTTTCTGCCAAGGCCAAACAATTACTTAGATCCTTATTATACTATGCTAGGAAAACTTTAGCCTTGCAATGGATTCACTCTGAGCCTTTACATATTGAAAAACGCTGGTTAATCAGAACTTGCCTTTGTACAAACTGGGGACCATGTATGGGGACCTCCGCACCACCGCTGATGTCGTCCCTTCCACACTGTGCTCTGAGTGCTTCAAGCCTCGCTTTCAGATCCTTCTACTGCAGGGTAGTCTTCCCGTTCACGATTGCAGACTGACAGCGGTGGTAGCTGGCAGTGCGAAGGATGGTCTATACCCCCGGATGCCTGCATACTTAGATGTGTCTTTTTTAATCATCAACCATGTGAGTTGCTAAATGTTGTACCTTCATTAAATGTAACAATATTGCTACACTTAGAGGCGCCTCTCTTCTCTGTAGTTCCTGCGGGATGTTGCTTCTAACCCTCTTTGTGGAGGCTTCCATTTGTGGATGGACATTCTATGGTTACACAATCACATTGCTATAATGTTTTTATATGGACTATAAACTGAAGGATTTATGAATAAATGGTTGTGGAACGAATCATCTGAGTTTCCATTATTTCTTATGGGGAAATTTGCTTTGATATACAAGTGCTTTGGATTACAAGCATGTTTCCGGAACGAATTATGCTCACAATTCAAGGTTTTACTGTCCATGCTTTGATAAGCTGTTTGCTCTTGTTTTCTACAGTCTGTTTTTTATTTTTATGATGTCGGTATAAATTGGGCATTCGCGCGTTATTTAACCACTTAAGGACCGCCTAACGCCGATACACGTCGGCAGAATGGCACGGCTGGGCACAATCACGTACCTGTACGTGATTGTTAAATGCCCAGCCGTGGGTCCCGCGACCTGGTCCAAAGCTCCGTGACCACGGCCGCGGGACTTGCGGACCCGATCGCCGCTCGAGTCCCGCGATCGGTCCCCGGAACTGAAGAACGGGGAGAGCTGTGTGTAAACACAGCTTCCCTGTTCTTTTTTTTTTTTTATAATTCTTTATTTTATATATGTTTTTTCCTTTTCCTTCCACAAACAAAAAATATAAATACAGCTCATTCAATATCTTCTGTATTATAACATTTGTTTATATCATCAACTAAACATCTCATAATCTCTATTTTATATTTGCTACATCCTGTTCCGTTTCTGATCTCCCTTATACTGGTCAAGGTACTGCCTCCTTCGTGGTCCTAAACACCTTCAGCCACCACCATCGGAGGAGCGTCTTGACCCCCAGGGAGTGATGGTTTCCCCCCCTACACCCCCCCCCACCCAAAAAAAAAAAAGGGCCACCCCTAATTTCTCCCCCCCCCCCCTAGGGGTTCTGTTCCCTATATTCTATGTATGGCGTCCAAGTCCTCCAGTACACCTCCTCCCGTTCCCGCATTCCCATTGTAAGATTTTCCATCAACTAAATCTCATTTATTCTGCTAAGCCATTGTGACTTTGTTGGGAGAGCAGTACTCTTCCATAAAATTGGTATACACGCTTTTGCCGCTGTTAACAAATGGCGTAGGAGAGATTGTTTATAGTTTTCCAGTGATATGGGGATGTCAAATAACAAGAAAGCTGCCGGTCTATCTCCAAGATTCACCCCGGTAATTTCCAGGGTTGTTTCTGAGACCATCTTCCAAAACTCTCTTATCATTTGACACTCCCAAAAAATGTGTACCATGGTGCCCTCTTCTTTCTGGCATCTCCAGCAAACTTTAGATGTATTGGGAAAGAACCGGTTCAGTAATGTTGGTGTCCTGTACCACCTTGTCAGTACTTTATATCCCCCTCCTGATACCTGGATGCAATTGATGCTTTATGTGTAAATGAGAAGATCTTATTTTTCTGTGTCTCTGAAAACTTTATGCCCAGATCCCTTTCCCACGCCTGTATGAAAACCAGATCTTGTGGCGCATTTGATTCGATCAGTAAATTATACATATATGATAATGTATGTCTCATTGGTTCTTTTTTTAAGCAAATTTCTTCGAATTTCGACAGGGTCCCTATATCTACCTCTTGGATTTTCAGAGAACCTAGGAAGGTTCTCACCTGATTTTGTCTCCATAAGTCAATATCTTCTCCATATGCCTGTTCCATTTCCTCATTCTGCATCGCATGATTGTCTCTCATGAAATGTATCAACCTGCTGACTCCTTTCCATCTTAAACTATTAAAACGTCGGTCTATTAGACCTGGCTCAAAACTCGGATTTCCCAAAATAGGTGTCATAGGGCCGATACATTTCAACAGCTTCGTTTTCTTACATAGCCTTCTAGTAACTCTAAGTGTGGTACTTATCATTGGGTGTTTTTTTACACTCTGAGGTATCTTATTCTCCCCTAACCATGCCAACCCCTCTATGGGGATATTGCTTACTTCACATTCCAAATTGACCCATGGTTTATCTGCCTGATGAGTGCACCAATCCACTACACGTGCTAAATGCGAGGCATCATAGTATCCCATGGGGTCTGGGATTCCGACTCCTCCTTTTTCTTTCGGTAGGGTCAGTGTATTTCTCCGGACTCTGGCCGGTTTTCCAGCCCATATGAACCTCATAAATCTGGCTCTCAGGTCCCTCAAAAATCCCATCGATATTATTATGGGAAGCGTCTGAAATAAGTAAAGTATTCTTGGCATCACATTCATTTTTACTATATTGATTCGGCCAAACCATGAGAAAATTTCTTTGTCCCACCTTTGTAAATCTAATTTGATTTGTTTTATCAGAGGTACGAAATTTAATTCAAAGACCCTGCCCAGCTTCTTTGGTATCTTAGTCCCTAGGTATCCTACATGGGAATCTGTCCATCTAAACGAAAAACTAGCAGCTAGTTGCTGCTGCAACCCACTGTCCACCTCAACTCCCATAGCCTCCTATTTATTATAATTTACTTTGAAATTGGAAATTTTTCCATATCTTTTTATTTCTGCTAGTAGACATGGAAGCGATGTTACTGGGGACGTAAACAGTAGGTCATCATCATAAGCTGCCACCTTACATTCATCTTCCCTACCCCGGATGCCCCGTATATCATTATTTGCTCTTATAATTCTTAGGAATGGTTCCAGTGTGAGAATAAATATGATTGGGGAGAGAGGGCATCCCTGTCGAGTTCCATTATGGATAGGGAAAGGGTCTGATTTTTTCTCGTTTATCTTTACTCTTGCCATAGGACAAGAGTAGAGACTGGTTATCCAATTCTGTAGGCCCCTCCCTAGTCCTATGTGTTGTAGAATAGCTTTTAGATACCCCCATTCTACCCTATCAAATGCTTTTTCCGCATCAGCGGAAACAAGAACTAATGGCTGATTGCGTTGTTGGGCTAGGTATATTGTACTTAGTATTCTTTGAGTGTTCTCTCTGCCTTCTCTGCCCGGAGTAAACCCCACCTGATCCGGATGTATCAGTGCGGGCATACACGTCAATAGTCTATCGGCCAATATCTTCGCCAGAATTTTTAAATCGACATCTAGCAAAGATATTGGCCGATAGCTCGCACACTGGGCAGGGTCCTTCCCTTCCTTAGGGATCACTACTATTTTGGCCAATAAGGTTTCCGGCGGCATCCTATGTCCGTCGCGGATCGAATTGAAAGCCGCGACGAACCTAGGTGCCAGTTTTTCCGCAAAGATTTTATAATAGCGCAATGTATATCCATCGGGGCCCGGCGCCTTTCCCGATTTTAATGCTCCGAGGGCCCCCAGAAACTCATCTACTGTAATCGGGCCATCTATCTTCTCAGCGTTTTCTATAGATATCTTTGGCATCTCTGAGGACAACAAATATTCCTTTATCCTTTCTTCTCTTTCAGAGATATTTGCTCTTGCAGACTGCTTATCTAGTTGATATAAATTTGAGTAATAATCTCTAAATGCTTCTGCTATTTGTTGCGTGGAGCTAACCATCACATCTCCCTGCGTTTAAATTTTTTCAATCTGATTCCGAGCTCTCGTCTCTCTGAGTGCATTCGCCAGCAATCTGCTGGGTTTATTTCCATACTCATAATAGGTTCTCTTACACCGACTCAGTTTAGCTTTTGCTTTGTCCGTTAGCATAAGATTCAATTTTTCCCGCATGCCCGCCAGCCTCTCCTCAGTCTGGCGCGCCTGTGATTTCTTATGCGCCGTTTCCAACAATTGGATTTCCCCCAGCAGATTGTTGAGTTTAGCGCTCAAAGCACGTTTTCTATGTGCTCCTAGTGATATAAGCACCCCTCTCAGATAACATTTATGTGCCTCCCAAATGCTCATTGGCAGCGTTTCGTCCGAGTCATTCGTGGAAAAAAAGATATCTAGTTCCCGAGCTATCTGCCTCTCATACTCTGGGTCTTTCAAAAGTGTCTCATTTATTCCTCCAATTCCATTCTCGTGGCCCCCTCTCACCCCATTCTATACTACAGTTAGTAGGCGCATGATCTGATATTGTAAACGACCGTATTGCTGCATCTCGCATACGTAATAGAATATTCTGATCTACAAAGACATAATCTATTCTTGTATATGTCTTATGTTTCGCAGAAAAAAAACTATAATCTTTTTCATATACATGCATCGTCCTCCAACTGTCTATTAACTGTGTTTCCTGTAATAGGCGCCTTGCTTTTCGTAATTTTGTATTGGAAATGTGAGATGCTCCCTTTGATACATCTAGTACCGGCTCTAATGCTATATTCAGATCTCCCCCCATGATTAGGAACCCCTCTTTATTTTGTTGCACCACTTCCAGATATCTTTCCAATGCCGCTATGGGGTCATCATTGGGTAAATAAAGGTTTACCAAGGTAATCTTTTGGTCCCCTAGCTCCCCTTTTACTATTAGCATCTGTCCTGCATTGTCCGTAATTACATTAGATTCTTTCCAGAGCATTTGTTTTGAGAACATAATTGCCACCCCATTCGCCTTAGATGTCTGTGAGGCACCATGATATATAGTCGGAAACCTTTGGTTGCCCAGTCTTGGGATCTTATCTTTTCTAAAATGTGTCTCTTGTAAAAAGATTACCTGGGCTTTAATCCTGCCGAGTTCTGTCATTAATTTAGTACTTTTTTCTGGGCTATTTAAACCCTTAACATTATATGAAGTAAAATTAATTGTATCCATTTTATGCCCTTTTGGACCTAATATGGGAGGGTTCCCCTAAACCCTACAAGGGGCTTCGATGGTATCGAGGAGGGGGGGGAGGGAGGGGGAGGGGGAGGAGGAAGAGAGACAGGGGCAGCAGCCAAAAAAAAAAGAAGAATACGTATCGGCCTAAACTGAGGGAAAAAAATGTTTTTTTATATATTTTTGGGGGATATTTATTATAGCAACAAGTAAAAAATATTGTAGAGGTGTGGAAGAGGGCGCTAGTGAGGTATATCACCTAGTGTGAATACATATAAATCCTGACAGCTGGGACACACTCACTAGGGTGGATCCCAAATGCCAGGGTGATACTAATAAAGTTAAACACTCCACTTGATATGAATACAACAATCAGCTGATCTCTATCTAGAATGATAGAAATATCCTAGATAGACACAAATAAGTCCAAAGTATAAAGTCCGTGGAAAAAATTAAAAATATAAAAATGCAGAAAAAAGTGTTTCTTGAATAGCATAATTCATAAGGAAAACCCCAATAACAGGATTCTTCAATAAGTGTTCATGCAAATAATCCAGGTGATAATGCAGCCGCCACCATCTATTAGACTTTTATTAGACTTCACCCGAAGTGCTCTTAATATTGAATGCGCTTACCAGATTAAATGGACCACTTTAATGAAAAAGTAGGTCTGCTACGCTGAACAGGTTAAAGTGCCTGTACACTATTCATCAGACGCTGGAACTGGCACGATGCTTTCAATAATGATATCCCAGAGATCCAACCACAAAAAACAAAAGGGGTCTAATAGTATAATTCCGCTTTAATAAAACATAGATAAAAACAGGCTGAATGGCCTCTTACTTGTGTAAGTGCCTACCCGGCACTAGGACTGCATGCGTATCACTTAGGAAATGGGACCTTGCAGTAGCCAGTGGTGGGGGTCAGCTGGGACGAGATGTCAGACCTTAGCCACCGACATATGTTTCATGGAATCCACGCCCCCCTGATGACGTGGATTTCCCGAAACATATGTCGGCGGCTAAGGTCTGACATCTCGTCCCCAGCTGACCCCACCACTGGCTACTGCAGCTTCACCTTGGATATCTAACCACTCGGCATTCAGCGTGGCAGAGCAAGGTCCCATTTCCTAAGTGATACGCATGCAGTCCTAGTGCCGGGTAGGCACTTACACAAGTAAGAGGCCATTTAGCCTGTTTTTATCTATGTTTTATTAAAGCGGTATTATACTGTTAGACCCCTTTTGTTTTTTTGTGGTTGGATCTCTGGGATATCATTATTGAAAGCATCGTGCCAGTTCCAGCGTCTGATGAATAGTGTACAGGCACTTTAACCTGTTCAGCGTAGCAGACCTACTTTTTCATTAAAGTGGTCCATTTAATCTGGTAAGTGCATTCCATATTAAGAGCACTTCGTGTGAAGTCTCAGGCCGGGTACTCACGACCAAACATGTATGGTGAAAGCGGTCCGTCGGACCGTTTTCACCATACATGTCTGCCAGAGGGCTTCTGTACGATGGTTGTACACACCATCGTACAGAAGTCCGCGCGTAAACAATACGCGGGGCGTGTCCGCGGTGTCGCCGCGTCGATGACGCGGTGTCGCCGCGACAATGACGCAGCGACGTGGGCGGCCCGCCTTTAAAATGCTTCCACGCATGCGTCGAAGTAATTCGACGCATGCGAGGGACGGCGGGCGCCTGGACATGTACGGTAGGTCTGTACTGACGACCGTACATGTCCGAGCGGGCAGAATTCCAGCGGACTGTTTTAAAACAAGTCCAGGAATATTTGTCTGCTGGGAAAAGGCCCGGCGGGCAAATGTTTGCTGGAATTCGGCCCGCTCGCGCCCACACACGACCAAACATGTCTGCTGAAACTGGCCTGCGGACCAGTTTCAGCAGACATGTTTGGTCGTGAGTACGGGGCCTAATAGATGGTGGCGGCTGCATTATCACCTGGATTATTTGCATGAACACTTATTGAAGAATCCTGTTATTGGGGTTTTCCTTATGAATTATGCTATTCAAGAAACACCTTTTTCTGCATTTTTATATTTTTATTTTTTTCCACAGACTTTATACTTTGGACTTATTTGTGTCTATCTAGGATATTTCTATCATTCTAGAAAGAGATCAGCTGATTGTTGTATTCATATCAAGTGGAGTGTTTAACTTTATTAGTATCACCCTGGCATTTGGGATCCACCCTAGTGAGTGTGTCCCAGCTGTCAGGATTTATATGCATTCACACTAGGTGATATACCTCACTAGCGCCCTCTTCCACACCTCTACCATATTGCACAGTATATATATTTATACTTATATTTGTTTTCAGAGGAGCTGCTTGTTTATGTAAGTAGTTTTATATTTCACTCAGTGACTTATCAATTTGCTTACCACGTTGGCGCGGAAATACACCTCACTTCTATCAAGTAAAAAATATTGAATTTTTTTCAAAATTGTCGCTCTATTTTTGTTTATAGCGCAAAAAATAAAAACCGCAGAGGTGATCAAATACCACCAAAAGAAAGCTCTTTTTGTGGGGAAAAAAAGACGCCAATTTTGTTTGGGAGCCACGTCGCACGACCGCGCAATTGTCAGTTAAAGCGACGCAGTGCCGAATCGCAAAAAGGGGCCTGGTCCTTTACCTGCATTTTGGTCCGGGTCTTAAGTGGTTAACTTACGCATACTGTATTCTTATAATTCTGTGAAAGCTGCTGCCATCTCTATTCACAATGTTATTTCCGTGATAGAATACATGATAGCTGAATGTCCTTTTCTTTGTATGCAATCTATATATATAAAACTCAACGTGTGTGTGTATGTATGTTCCAGCATCTCAACGGCTAAAGATATTAACATGAAACTTGGCACACATGTTACTTATATGTCAGCAACAAACATAGGATAGGTGGTTTAACCCTTACCCACCCCCATTTGCCATGGTCAGGGTTTTTCTTTAAAGTCCCATTCAACTCTATGGGAAATACATGTTACTTCATAACTTCCAAACGGCTGTAGATAATTCGATAACACTTGGTCACATGTTACTTATATGTCCACTTAAACTATAGGATAGTTAATTTATCCCTTAACTACCCACATTTGTGAGGGTCGGGGTTTTTGTTTAAAGTCCCATGCAAATCAATGGGAAATGTATGTTCCCACATAACTTCTGTACGCCTGGAGATATTTCAATAATACCTGGTACACATATTACTTATATGCCAAATAAAAATATATGACAGTTAAATTAACCCTTACCTACACCCTTATATAAAAGATGGGTATATTTATATTTCTATGATTTTCCTCCCCAAAAGGTTAAGATAGGAAGACCGGGCAACGCCGGGTATTCAGCTAGTACTTCCAATAAAATCAACTTTAAAAAAATAAATAAAATGAGTCTGCAAAAAAATGTTGTAAATACAAATGTGGTGCTATAATAGTATAAATTACTATCATTTACACTGCTAGAGACTACCCGCCAAAAATATAAATGACAACATGTCATCATTTCTTGCAATAGCTATCGACATAAAATGAAACACTTGTACTATAAGCCCTGGTTCACACTGGTGCGTTTTGACATGTCAAATTGGCGGCGTTTGCCTGCAATGGCACCGTCCTAATCGGTTGCGACGCCCCATCTGCATCGCTGCACCGGTTTTAAAAAGTAGTTTCTGTACTACTTTTTGCGATTTACATTGACATCTATGCAGAAACTGCCCAGTGTGAACCTGGGCTAAAGCAGTATTTACTATCAGAGCCATTTTTCCAACAAATAAGGAGAGATCTAAATGAATAAAAATGAGAAAGGGAAAGAGAGACAACAGGAAGAAAAAAGAAAAAAAAAAGACAAAGTGTAGGAGGCATCCAATAGGATAAAAAACCGCCAGAAAAAAAAAATCTTCAAAAAATTAAAAGGGAAACCAACAAGTCTTTTCTCACCACTAAAAGCTGGGTTCACACGTATGCGAATTGGAAGCGAAATTTCTCAGCATCCAATTCAATGACAGGAGCGCGTGCCCGGCTCTCAATGGAGCCTTTTCACATATCTCAGTGGCGGATGCAGAGCGTATTGCACAGGTGTCCTGTGCATCTTTGGCTCTTTTTCAGGTCCGAATCCAGGCAAAAATGAGGGCCTTATTTGTCCCTGAAACAGAGAACAGGGACGCCCCGGACCCAGGGCCATCTTTTCCATTGGGCATGCTGGGAAGTTTCCCGGGGGCCACACTTGCCTCGGGGGCCCCACCTGCCCAGCAACCCCAGTAAAAAATTGTGGAGAGCGGCGGGTCAGAACTGCGCAGTTTGCGGAAATCGCAGAGCAGATCCGATCCTCCACGAGTGCTGCCTCTGTCTGTCCACCGATGATGACGTCAGCCACACCGCCAGCGCCGCCCACAGCCCGCCAGACTTAAAAAAAAGCAGGGGGAGCTGAGGGTGGATGGACGGAGCAGAGTGGTAACTCGTGGAGTGGACAGAGCAGACAGCACAGCAGGCTTGAAGCAGAGTGCGACAGAGTTGGACCACTGTCGGCAGTGCCCGTTTTTGTGAGCCTGTAACCTGCCCAGCCACCAGCCAGTACAGACATGGAGTGCCCTGGTCGGTGTCGTACAGTGAGTGGCTGACTGTGCAGCTTGCACAAAGAGATCGGGGGTGGGGGGGGGCAGTAGCCAGCCCCTGATCATTTCCTGTACCATGTCCACCAGCCTCTGACCATCTTCTGTACCATGTCCACCAGCCTTTGACCATCTCCTGTACCATGTCCACCAGCCTCTGACCATCTCCTGTACCATGTCCACCAGCCTCTATCCATATCCTATACCATGTCCACCAGCCTCTGACCATTTCCTGTACTATGTCCACCAGCCTCTGACCATCTCTTGTACCATGTCCACCAGCCTCTATCCATATCCTGTACCATGTCCACCAGCCTCTGACCATATCCTGTACCATGTCCTCAGTCTCTGACCATCTCCTGTATCATGTCTACAGTCTCTGAGGGGGAGTCTGGAGAGGAGTCAAGAATGGGAGCGCTGTCGGGATGGGGGTCACGGGAGAAGTCAGGCAGCAGACTATAGGATAAAACCAGAGAAGCCAAGCTGGAGCCATCTGACTGAGCCCCGCACAATGCATCTGAGAGGAGGGCAGAGACAGCGCCGCCAGGCCAGTCTAAGGGGCAGATGTAAGGGGGGGGTGAATACAAAAATGTAAGGGGGCACTGATATAAAGGTCCCCCCCTCCTATATTAGTGACCCCCCCTTACCTTAGTGTATTTCCTCTACGGAAGGTAGTCTCTGGTCACCAGAGCCCCCCTCCACATCAGAGTTCCCCCTTACATCATGATCTGCAGCGTTCCCCTTTACATAAGAGTTCCCTTTCACTGTAAGGGGGGAATCCTGCAGACTCTGATGTAAGGGGGAACCCAGTGCTGTCTGGGTTATAGTAACCTGACCTTCCTGTCAATGAAGAAATATGTTTTTTTACTTTTGTTTAACTTAGGCCTCGTACAGACGGGCAAACATGTACGATGAAAACGGTCCGCCGGACCGCTTTCAGCGTACATGTCTGCCCGGAGATTTCTATATGATGGCTGTACACACCATCATACAGAAATCCGCGCGTACTCGATACGCGGCGACGAGGCCGCGCCGTCGCCGCGACGATGACGCGGCGACGTGCGCGGCCCTGGCAGTTCAATGCTTTCACACATGCGTCAAAGTCATTCGACGCATGCGAGGGATGGCGGCCGCTCGGACATGTACGGTAGGTCTGTACAGACGACCGAACATGTCAGACGGACAGGATTCCAGCGGGCATGTTTCTAAACATGTTTAGAAATATTTGCCCGCTCGAAAAAGGCCTGGCGGGCAAATGTACGTTGGAATCCTGTCCGCTCGGCTGTACAGACGGACCAGTTTCAGCAGACATGTTCGGTCGTCTGTACGGGGCCTTAAAGGGTCACTAAAGGAAATTTTTTTTTTTGCTGAAATGACTGTTTACAGGGTATAGAGACATAAAAGTTAACTGATTCCTTTTAAAAATGATTAAAAGTTGATAAAAATCAATCATATAATGTGCCTCTAGTTTCACTTTCACTTTTAAACTGGCTTCATGTTTCTGTGAAGTAGAGAGACACACAGAACAAAAACAAACAAATCCAGGGCAGTGTTTTGTTTTTAAAATGAATCTGATTGGTTCTGGGAAGTTTTAGACACACAGTAATGACAGCTTAGACCACCGTGAAAAGCTCCCAGTACTGTGGTTATAAGGAGCCAGACAAGCAGGAAGTGTGGAGATCACAGCAGAATTACAGCAACTTCAAAGCAAAAACGAACAATAAGGACATGAAACCAGTACTGCAGTAAGGTAAAGGAAGCTATTTAGATAAAAAAAAATTCCTTTAATGACCCTTTAAACACATTGTTAATAGCACTAGCTATATGTTTATAGTTTAAATACTGACATTTGCACTGTTTGGCACTGAAAACTGTAATTTTAGGTACTTTTTTTGCAGTGCCAGTAAAAAATGTGGTTCTGCCAGTAAATGTCATGATTTTTTCCAGTAAAAAATTCTCGTGTATGATTGTGTAGACAGGGCCCCAGTGCACTGTATTGTCCGGGGGCCTATAATGCTCCTAAGATGCCACTGCCCGGACCCCTGCTGTGAGCCACATCCATATTAAAGCGGAGTACCACCAATTATTTTTTAAGTCAGCAGCTACAAATACTGCAGCTGCTGACTTCTAAAATAAAGACACTTACCTGTCCAGGGCGCCCGTGATGTCTGCACCCAAAGCCGATCTGTCCCTCGGCTGTAGGCGCCGCCATCTTCGGTATGGGAATCAGGAAGTGAAGCCTTGCGGCTTCACAGCCTGGTTCCCTACTGCGCATGGTGGACTCGCGCTGCGTGATCCCACTGGTCCCTGCTGTCTTTTGGGACATGTGTGTCTCCCAGAAGACAGCAGGGAGGAAGGAGGAGGGGCCGGACATGGTGTAGATAGCCGAGGGTGGCTTGGCTATCTATGCCCGGAAATGGGAGCAAAATATCTGTATTAGACAGGTATCTGCTCCCCCCTGAAATGTGCCAAATGTGACACCATAGGGGGGGAGGATTCCGCATAATATAATAGTTTTTGTAGGTACCGTATTTTCCGGCATATAAGACGACCTTTTGCATGTAAAATAATGCCCCAAAAGTCGGGGGTCGTTTTAATACGCCGGGTACCTGTTCAGTGTTCCGCCTATCACCGATGCCTTCTCATCCTCAGCCTCGGATGAGAGGACGTCCGTGATAGGCGGAACACTGAACAGAGGCTCTGCTGGGAAAATGAGTGTTCCGCCTATCACGGAACAGCCTGAGGAGAAGGCGCGGCTTTTGAATCATGGATGCCCGCTGTCTGACATACTCTGCAAACAGGAGAAGGTAGGGAGATTGTCAAGGCAGGGAATGGAATGGCACAGTGAGGCATGTTACTAATGGCACAGTGAGGCATGTTACTAATGGCAAAGTGTGGCATGTTACTAATGGCACAGTGAGGCATGTTACTAATGGCAAAGTGTGGCATGTTACTAATGGCACAGTGAGGCATGGCACAGTGAGGCATGTTACTAATGGCAAAGTGTGGCATGTTACTAATGGCACAGTGAGGCATGGCACAGTGAGGCATGTTACTAATGGCACAGTGAGGCATGTATAACGGCACAGTGAGGTAGGCAATGGCACCGTGAGGCATGTAATGTAATGGCACAGTGAGGCATGTAATGTAATGGCACAGTGAAATCTGTTTCTGTCAGCGGTTGTTCCTGTCAGCGGTTGTTCTGGCTCCCCCTCAGCTTCCAGACAGACTAGTAGGAAGGGGGTCGTCTTATACGGCGAGTATATCCCAAAACCAACATTTTAGCTGGGAAATTAGGGGATCGTCTTATACGCCCAGTCGTCTTATACGCCGGCAAATACGGTATATAATTCTTTGTTTGATGTCTATACCTCTAGAATAGAAAGTGGGACAAATGATAAGGAAAGAGAGGTAGAAGAATTAAGTTTGAAAAGAAGGACAGTCCAATGGCCGGCCATGGATCTAATTCCTTTGCACATGCTCAGTATTTAAATGGTCGCCTCCATTGTCTGCATCACACAGATGTTGAGGCCATACACTACACTGCATGAAGACATGTGTAGCTTACCTAAAAAGAAAAAAGGAGGAAGTAGAAAACGTTTAGAGCAAAAGAAGCTTTGAAGTATGAACCAATTGCTAAAAGTTGATGTTGCAAGGCGGGACTAGAGCTTCTCCTTCACTTTGTTGCCTTGCGTTGGGAGTTCTGCTCCACATTTCCTCTTACGAAACAGCTGCATTGAAAAACTTGTCCTGTGACATCATCCTATATAATGAAGGTTTCAGTAAATGAATAAGAATGCAGTCAGGGCCTATTTTACTGCTAATTGTTGCAAATTGTTATGCTAATCCTCGCCTCTCATTCAGAATTTCCATGTAACTTCCTGCTGAAGTTACCTGCCCTGAATACATTAAAACTTGTTTGTAGTGTGATGTTCAGGCAGCTTAGGAAATATACAAAGGACCTGAAAAGTACTTCAGCCCTATATTACTCATTATATAGAAGTGGAAGTGAAAGGGAGAGAAAAACTTCCAGTTTGTATATCATCCCTTATTATGGCCATTTTCTCAATGATATTAAATAATATGATATTGATATTGAGAGGCCATCTTTATGTAGAGCAACAATTCCTTTTTTTAGATCCTCAAAGAGTTTTTTGCCATAAGGTGCCATGTTGAACTTCCAGTGACCAGTATGAGAGAGTGAGAGCGATAACACCAAATTTAACACACCTGCTCCCCATTCACGCCTGAAGCCTCGTACACACGACCGGTTTCCTCGGCAGAATCCATCAAGTAACTTGCTGGGAGATATTTTTTTGCCGAGGAAACCGGTCGTGTGTACATTTTCATCGAGGAAACTGTCGAGAAACTCGACGAGCCAAAAAGAGAGCAAGTTCTCTATTTTTTGACGGAAATGGAGAAACTTGCCTTGTCGAGTTCCTCGACAGCCTAACAAGGAACTCGACGAGGAAAACGATGTGTTTCGCCCGTCGAGTTCCTCGGTCGTGTGTACGAGGCTTGAGACCTTGTAACACTAATGAGTCACATGACACGGGGAGGGAAAATGGCTAATTGGGCCCAATATGGACATTTTCACTTAGGGGCGTACTGACTTTTGTTGTCAGAGGTTTAGATATTAATAGCTGTGTGTTGAGTTATTTTGAGGGGACAGCAAATTTACACTGTTATACAAGCTGTACACTCACTACATTGTAGCAAAGTGTCATTCCTTCGGTGTTGTCACATGAAAAGTTATAATAAAATATTTACAAAAATGTGAGGGGTGTACTCACTTTTGTGAGATACTGTATATGTATATATATATCAATATAAATATAATATAAATAGAATGATATGAAAGATTAAAGAATGATAGCATTAACCACTTCAGCCCCGGAAAAATGTACCCCCTTCCTGACCAGAGCTCTTTTTGCGATTCGGCACTGCGTCGATTTAACTGACAATTGCTCGGTCATGCGATGCTGTACCCAAACAAAATTGACGTCCTTTTTTTCCCACAAATAGAGCTTTCTTTTGGTGGTATTTGATCACCTTTGCGGTTTTTATTTTTTGCGCTATAAACAAAAAAAGAGCAACAATTTTGAAAAAAATGCAATATTTATTACTTTTTTCTATAATAAATACCCCCAAAAATATATATATAAAAAAAAGAATTTCTTTCTCAGTTTAGGCCGATATGTATTCTTCTACATATTTTTGGTAAAAAAAATGCAATAAGCGTAGATTGATTGGTTTTCGTAAAAGTTATAGCGTTTACAAAATAGGAGATCGTTTTATGGCATTTTTATTATTATTATTATTTTTTTATTAGTAACGGCGGCAATCAGCTATTTTTATCGTACAGGTTCATTGCTTTGCCCAGCCGAGCCATTCTGCCGACGTATAGTCGTTAGACGGTCAGCAAGTGGTTAAACCTGAATTCCAGGCAGATATAAAAGACACGAATTAAAGCAGTATTAAACAAAAATTGTAATAAATTGCAGTTTACTAATGATTAGATGTAGTGGCTGCATTTTCTTTGACTTTATTCCCTTTGTTTTCACCTGGTGATCTGGCCAGTAACTAATTTCCTGTATCAGTCAGACACAACTCTGGAGGAATGAGAACAGTAGGCACAGCAGGCATCATCATTGTCAGTCTTGAAAAGTGTGTGTGTGTGTGTGTGGGGGGGGGGGGGGTTAAATGTTTTATTGGTTTAGATACACTAACAAGCTGAAGTCAAACTGCAGCTCACACTTTATATTTAGTTACAGAAATGTTTTTCCTTTTGGGATGAAGAATTTGCATGAATAAATAAAACTAATCATTTTAATCACACCTGACGGTGTTAAATGGTTTGTCTCATCCATGTAAACTGATACATTCTGCTGGAGAGCTTGTGAAAAACAACAGACTTGCTGGCTGGATTACCAGATGGAAGTAGAAGATAGAAGAAAGGAAGCCAGAAAGGAAACTAATGCAGCCACCACGTCTAAGAATTGGTAAGCTGCAATATAATAGAAACTGCTTTAATGTAGCTCTGTGATCAAAGGCAAGCGTGGAAAGGGATTAGAACACCTTTATTGCTGTAATGCCCTGTACACACGATCGGTTCATCCGATGAAAACGGTCTGATGGATTTTTTCATCAGATATCCGATGAAGCAGAATTTCATCAGTCTTGCCTACACACCATCAGTTAAAAAAACGATCGTGTCAGAACGTGGTGACGTAAAACACAACGACGTGCTGAGAAAAATGAAGTTCAATGCTTCCGAGCATGCGTCGACTTGATTCTGAGCATGCGTGGATTTTTAACCAATGGATTTCCCCACAGACGATCGTTTTTTTCTATCGGTTTTTTAA